>NC_083584.1:59852389-60152389 GCF_027579695.1 Neoarius graeffei
GTGTGTTATCAAAAATGCTAAACTGGTTCAAAATTAAAATTCTTTTGATTAACTTGCATGGTTTTTTTTGTGTGTGTCCCTATAATATAAAGAACATTACATGGTGGTACGAAGATATGAAGATTATCTTCTCGTGTTGAAAAATATTTTCACTGATTCACTTCGCCCTCTCGTAATATATACATTCACCACTCGAAGATAAACCTCATATTTTCATGCCACTGTGTAATATCCCTGTCAGAGTGCAGGCACTTATGGATGCAGGCACAGGGGAGAGCGGAAGAAACAAACTGTAGATGAAGCCAAAACAGTAGACGAGAATCGTGGTCAGAGAAACGCGCAAAGGTTGGTCAATCGGCAAACGGAATATTAAAGACAAGACTAAGAGACAAGGTCGGGGAAAACGTAAACCAAAATCGAGTAGCGAACTGGCAGGCAGAAAGTAAATGGCTCGGTAATGACAGGAGATGAACACTGAACAATAATTCACACTGACGGTGAGTGAGCATGGTGTTTAAGTAGAGGAGCTGATTACGGAGGAAATGAGTGACAGGTGTAATTAATAAGCTGCAGACAGAGGGCACTGTGGTTCTTGGGAAGTGTAGTTCATGGTGGCCATGTCTGGAGGCTAGTTCGAGCTTACGCTCTTAAAGTGCATATCCTGGACCAATTTGGTTTTTTTTTAATATGAAAGTATGTCCCTTTACACACTCATCCAGAAGGGTAATTTTGCACAAGGCCATCTGTCTACAGCAGAAAAAAATAAGATAACAAAACGCGTCTGGAAAAATCCCAAGGGAGTCTGGAGCCAGATTCGTGATGTCACCTGCGGAAGCGCCAGCAGGCTGCGCGAGCTTGCACGGTTTCAGTGCACAGCCTGTGTAGACCAAGTTTAGCAGCTCGCGATTTTGCATTGAAATATGGAATTGCCACCTGAGCGCAATGTTACTTCACCTTTGGATGAAGAATATAGTGAGATGTCAGAATTATTTCTTACCCCGGCAACAGTCAACTTGTGAATTGCCGATTTTCTTGGTCTTTTTCTCGGCTCTGCTTGGTCCTCAGCTTCCGGGTGCCTCGCACGAAGCGCTCCCATTTCTCTCTCATTGTTCGGTCTTTTGGAAAACGATGAGTACTAATCCCATCAAGATTGGCGTTGCTACATCCTCCTACGATACATCTGTGTAGTAATCCCTGATGTGGGTGGGGCACAGAAGCATGGCAGGCGAGAGTTTGTGTTCACACAGACACTTTATTTTGCTTCTTTCATTAGCTTTTCAGCTTTTCCTCAGTCACATGCACAACACACACGTGTTCTGGTCAGGAGAGAGATTCTTCTCTGCTCTCCCCCTCCTTTTATACTCCATCCCTGCAACACACACACACACACACACACACACACAAATTGACACCAGGTGTAATGACTTAGCCGCTTACCTTCCCCGACCCGGCCCTCCATTCACAGACTGCTGCTTGGCCATGCCCCCGCTGCCACAATCTGTTAACCATTTTAATAATTACGTGATAACGTTGAAGAAATTTGCAGAAAACCACCAGGTCGTTTTCTCATAATCAAACCAGCGCTGACGTAGGATTCAGAGGGAGGCGTCCCGCACGTGACATCACGAAAATCAATGTTTGCCGGGAAATCCAAATGCCAAGTTTTTTCAGAGGCGGACCAATTCGCCTCAAATTGCTTGATTTCAACTGAATTTTTCTGGTATTGCACAAGGTAAAAAAATTGCACAAAATGCAAAATGTGACAGATATTTGACCAAAGTTTAATATAAAATAGGAGAATTACATTGATCTTGCTCCTGAATTTACCCGTGATATGCACTTTAACACTGTTACTGACAATCCTCGACATATTATAGATATTTAGATAATGTTAGATCAGAAGTTACTCATAGATGAATCAGCCTTTAGGCTCCCAACACTGAATGACTACCAATGACTGCAATTTTCCACTTAATCATACAAACAACTTCCTTCAAACCTGTTTTTTTTATATTTAAAATAATATTTTCTGGGCGGCACGGTGGTGTAGTGGTTAGCGCTGTCACCTCACAGCAAGAAGGTCCGGGTTCGAGCCCCGTGGCCGGCGAGGGCCTTTCTGTGTGGAGTTTGCATGTTCTCCCCGTGTCCGCGTGGGTTTCCTCCGGGTGCTCCGGTTTCCCCCACAGTCCAAAGACATGCAGGTTAGGTTAACTGGTGACTCTAAATTGAGCGTAGGTGTGAATGTGAGTGTGAATGGTTGTCTGTGTCTATGTGTCAGCCCTGTGATGACCTGGCGACTTGTCCAGGGTGTACCCCGCCTTTCGCCTGTAGTCAGCTGGGATAGGCTCCAGCTTGCCTGCGACCCTGTAGAACAGGATAAAGCGGCTACAGATAATGAGATGAATTTCTGATAAGAAACTGATAAATAAGAAATGTCCCTTTGTATAAAATGCAACAGAAACTTGTCATATACTGGGAATCTGTTTTTATTAAGCAGTCAGTATTTACCCTTATTATTGTTACTTTATTACCTTCCACTACTTACCCGTGTTCATTTTAACTGCTGTAAATAAACTGGCCAAATTATTGCATTTACAGTGTCTTGCAAAAGTATTCATCCCCCTTGGTGTTTGTCCTGTTTTGTCACATTACAAGCTGGAATTAAAATGGATTTTTGGAGGGTTAGCACCATATGATTTACACAACATGCTGACAAATTTAAAGGTGCAAATTGTTTTATTGTGACACAAGCAATAATTAAGATGAAAAAACAGAAATCTGGAGCGTGCATAGGTATTCACCCCCCAAAGTCTCTTTGTAGAGCCACCTTTTGCTGCAATTACAACTGCATGTCTCTCTATTAGCTTAGCACATCTAGCCACTGGGATTTTTGCCCATTCCTCAAAGCACAACTGTTCCAACTCCTTCAAGTTAGATGGGTTGCGTTAGTGTACAGCAATCTTCAAGTTATGCCGCAGATTCTCAGTTGGATTGAGGTCCGATTAGGCCATTCCAAGACATTTACTGTAAATGTTTCCCTTTAAACCACTCCAGTGTAGCTTTAGCAGTATGTTTAGGGTCATTGTCCTGCTGGAACGTGAGCCTTCGTCCAAGTCTCAAACCTCTGGGCGACTCAAACAGGTTTTCCTCCAGAATTGCCCTGTATTTAGTGCCATCCATCTTTCCTTCAGTTCTGACCAACTTTCCTGTCCCTGCAGATGAAAAAAAATCCCCGTAGCATGATGCTGCCACCACCATGCTTCACTGTAGGAATGGTGTTCTCAGGGTGTTGGTTTACTTTTTTTCTGGCCACTTTTCCATAAATCCCCACTCTGTGGGGTGTACAGCTTCAAGTGGTCCTATGGACAAATACTCCCATCTCCGCTGTGGATCTTTGCAGCTCCTTCAGTGTTAGCTTTGGTGTTTATGTTGCATCTCTGATTAATGCCCTCCTTGCCCGGTCTGTGAGTTTTGGTGGGCGGGGCCTTCTCTTGTCAGGTTTGTAGTGGTGCCATATTCTTTCCATTTTGCTATAATGGATTTAATGGTGCTCCATGGGATATTCAAAGTTTGGGATATTGTTTTATAACCCAACCCTGATCTATACTTCTCCACAACTTTGTCTCTGACCTGTTTGGAGGCTCCTTGGTTTTCATGTTGCTTGCTTAGTAGTGTTGCAGAGTCAGGGTCCTTCCAGAACAGGTTGATTTATACAGACATCATGTGACAGATCATGTGACACTTTGACTGCACACAGGTGGATCTTAATCAACTAATTATGCGACTTATGAAGTGAATTGGTTGGACCAGCTCTTACTTAGGGGTTTCATATGAAAGGCGGTGAATACCTATGCACACTCCAGATTTCTGTTTTTACATCTTAATTATTGTTTGTGTCACAATAAAAAAAAAATTTGTACCTTTAATGTTGTGTAAATCAAATGGCGCTAACCCTCCAAAATCTCCGACATCACATACTTTCTTGTTGTTTGTCAGGGTAATCCAGGTATACAAGGCATTAAAGGAAACAAAGGAGAACGCGGAATGTGTGGCCCTGTTGGTTGTCCAGGACCAGAAGGGCCTTGTGGAGTGGCTGGAGAGACAGGACGACCAGGACAACCAGGCACTTTTTTTCCCTCTAGTTTAACTTGCTTTGATATCTTTCTTCTAATAAAGTATTCGTTAATTTATTTAATCATTGTGTTTTTTGTCAGTTCAACCTCGTATTGATGGGACCGCTTGCTCTTTCTTTCAGGACCCCCAGGATTGCCTGGAGAGCAAGGGTTTGATGGACAACCAGGTCCCCCAGGTTGTGTAGGACCAAGAGGCCCACCAGGTTCTCCATTAATGTTTTTTCTGCACTTGTGTAGATATTTATATAATGTGTGATGTCGATATATATATATATATATATATATATATATATATATATATATATATCTCGACATCACACATTATATAAATATCTACACACACACACACATACATATATATATATATATATATATATATATATATATATATATATATATATATATATATATATATATTAATCACAGGATTAATCTCATTTCTGATTCTTGTTCTTTGTATCTCAGGTTCTTCTGGATCACCAGGGAATCCAGGTCCTCCAGGTCCAAAGGGAAACCAGGGCAAAGACGGCATTCCTGGTTCCGCTGGAGAAAAAGGGTCTGCAGGAGGTAAAGCTGTGCATACAGGATCATTAAAACAATCATTTTTGCAACATGTGATAAACAACAACCCACACTTGGATTAACAGCCGTACACAGATTATATTTCCAGGATAATGCTTGTTTAAGATAGACTTTAATCAGTCTATGAACAGACACTCACCGGCCACTTTATTAGGAACACCCATACATCCACCTGCAGTTTGATGCAGTTCTCTAATCAGCCGATCCCTTGACATAAAATCATGCAGATACAAATCAAGAGCTTCAGTTCATGTTCACTTCAAATTTCAGAATGGAAAAAATTGTGATCTCAAAGTGTGACTTTCTTTCACTGTGGCGTGGGTGTTGGTTTGAGCCAGATGGACTGGTTTGAGTATTTCAGAAACTGCTGATCTCCTGGGGTTTCCACACACAACAGTCTCTAGAGTTTACACAGACAGAATGGTGTGAAAAACAAAAAAACACATTGAGTGAGTGAGCGCCAGTTCTGTGGGTGGAAACAAACGCCTTGTTGATAAGAGAGGTCAGAGGAAAATGGCCAGATTGGTTTGAGCTTTTTTGCCAAGTAGGATATAGTAACTCATATAATCACTCTTTACAACCGTGGTGAGCAGAAAAGCATCTCAACATGCAACAGCAGAAGAACACATTGGGTTCCACTCCTGCAGCCAAGAACAGGGATCTTAGAATCAACAACAAGTTCCTATATATACACATCAGTGCAATCCATGTGCAAAATAATACATCTGTGTGTGATATTATTTAAAAATGATGATTTACAGTATGATGATGTCCTGGCTCATCTGAAATAATTGTGATGAAAGTGATAGTGTGCACCATGGAAGCTCATGTCTATCACCAGATCCCTCCTTATAGCTCAATTCATCCAGTCAACCATCCGGTTTTTCTTTGGATAGAGGATGTTGTGTCAGGAACACAACATCCTCTATCCTCCATCTTGAAACTCTAAACAGAGGGGGTTTGGATACCTATAGCACAGAATGTGGTCTGTCAGAAACCATAGAATTAACTGCCACAGTACAAGGATTTCATTTAAACTTCATTTCTCTTTAAAGCACAATAACTGCAGGAGGAATTCCTTAAGGGGACAAATGCAGCTCGTGGACAGATGTTAACAGACCCCCAGCTCCTCGACTAGAACGTATGATCAGTGGTCCATTGGCCAACACGTTGTAGTTTTTCCTTTCACCTCATGGGGGCAGCAGACTGTGTTACTGCTTCATCTCACCTCATCTCATCTCATTATCTCTAGCCACTTTATCCTGTTCTACAGGGTCGCAGGCAAGCTGGAGCCTATCCTACACCCTGGACAAGTCGCCAGGTCATCACAGGGCTGACACAAAGACACAGACAACCATTCATACTCACATTCACACCTACGGTCAATTTAGAGTCACCAGTTAACCTAACCGGCGGCACGGTGGTGTAGTGGTTAGCGCTGTCGCCTCACAGCAAGAAGGTCCTGGGTTCGAGCCCCATGGCCGGCGAGGGCCTGTCTGTGCGGAGTTTGCATGTTCTCCCCGTGTCCGCGTGGGTTTCCTCCGGGTGCTCCGGTTTCCCCCACAGTCCAAAGACATGCAGGTTAGGTTAACTGGTGACTCTAAATTGACCGTAGGTGTGAATGTGAGTGTGAATGGTTGTCTGTGTCTATGTGTCAGCCCTGTGATGACCTGGCGACTTGTCCAGGGTGTACCCCGCCTTTCGCCCGTAGTCAGCTGGGATAGGCTCCAGCTTGCCTGCGACCCTGTAGAAGGATAAAGCGGCTAGAGATAATGAGATGAGATGAGTTAACCTAACCTGCATGTCTTTGGATTGTGGGGGAAACCGGAGCACCCGGAGGAAACCCACGCGGACACGGGGAGAACATGCAAACTCCGCACAGAAAGGCCCTCGCCGGCCACGGGGCTCGAACCTGGTCCTTCTTGCTGTGAGACGACAGCACTAACCACTACACCACCATGCCACCTCTGTGTTACTGCAGTTAGCTAAAATATAAGAGCCTTGTTTTTCTCTGACTACACCTGCAAATTCTTGAACGTGTCCTTAACTAAAGTGGATTTGCAACCAAATATTCAAAGTATTTAATTCATGATGTTAGTTTGTCCAATAAATTATGCTCCCTGAAATAGCACATATAAAAAGTGCTCTGGCTCCATTTGGAAAAAAAAAAAAGTTTGGACACCCCTGCCTGAAGAACTGGGTGTGATTTTGATTAAAAATGCAACTGTACACTTTATACAAAGAGGTATCAAAGTAACACTTTTTCTCTTCAACCTGAATAGCTGAAAATTAATTATTCAACTATGTACTAATGATCATTTCTTCTGATATAGCTCCTGGATATGGACCTCCAGGGCCACCTGGTATCAGGGGTGAACCAGGTAGGTGCCCATTAAAAATACAGCTGACTAAATAACATAACATATGTAACCAGTACAACTTTGACATGTGATTAATTCATCCGGATGTAAGCCAGGCCTGATGAGCTTATGTGATCACGCGTTGTCCGTCATCGTCCACCGTCCACAATTTACAAAAATCACTACTCCTCCTACAGGACTGATTGGATTTCTACAAACTCACATACAATGTTCCGCAAGTGGGTGTGCATAAAAGTTGTTAAGACAGTGGCGCCACCTGTCATATTTACGGTTTTATGGGCATCTGAAATTTTTGGGTGACTCGTTACATTAAACGCTACTCTTCATAAACTGCTAGGACATTTTCACTGAAATTCACCCAGAAGACTCTAAAGACATATACCAACAAGAGGTGGTGCCACCTACCATGGATGAGGCGACAGAGGGGTTATGTGCAGTTTCATGAAAATCGCTACTCCTCCTACAGGAGTGATCAGATTTTGATCAAACTCGTATAGAATATTCCCCAGGTTGGTACCTATAAAAATTGTCAAGCTGATGGCACAACCTGTCATATTTATGATTTTATGGGCATCTGAAATTTTTGGGTGACTCGTCACATTAAATGCTACCGTTAGTAAACTGCTGGGAAGTTTTCACTGAAACTCACCCAGAAGACTCTAAAGACATATTCCAACAAGCGTTGTTCATCAGGTGGCGCCACCTGACATGGATACGGCTACACAGGGGTCATGTGCAATTTCACAAAAATCGTGACTCCTCCTACAGGATTGATCAGATTTCAAACACACACAACAGTGGCCAGTATGAGGTACAGCCTCCATCCATCCATCCATCCATCCAGTATCTGTAGCTGCTTATCCTGTTCAGGGTCACAGGCAAGCTGGAGCCTATCCTAGCTGACTATGGGCGAGAGGTGGGGTACACCCTGGATAAGTCGCCAGGTCATCACAGGGTTTACACATAGAGACAAACAACCATTCACACTCACATTCACACCTACAGTCAATTTAGAGTCACCAGTTAACCTAACCTGCATGTCTTTGGACTGTGGGGGAAACCGGAGCACTCGGAAGAAACCCACGCGGACATGGGGAGAACATGCAAACTCCACACAGAAAGGCCCCCGTTGGCCACTGGGCTCAAACCCAGAACCTTCTTGCTGTGAGGCAACAGTGCTAACCACTACACCATTGTGCTGCCAGCTACAGCCTCATTGAGGCTATTTTTTTAACATAAATGTTGGATGATTATGATTATGATTGTGCTCGCATCACATTTGTAATGAAATGCATGATTCCAAGTCGGTGAGTTTTTGTTATACATGCGGATGGTGTTCTGGTAGATGAAGTCGGAACCAGACATGCTTGGAAAAGCTTCACAACACAAAATAGAAATAATAAAGAATAAACAGACAAATCAATTAAGGGCTGAAAATAGAACAGGAGAACACGATGGGGCACGCGAACAATGACGGAACCAAAACAATGGCGTATGTTGAAACAAGCACATGGAGAAGTGGGAACAATAGCATGCTGTGCTCGCTATTATGGGAAACCTCAATTCCACATGTTCTATGTATATAAATTAAATTACAAGACTAAGCTAGCTAGCTAAATTCATCCTAAAGTTATGTCTAGATACGTCACCAGCTTTTCTCTTCACAGGGAATCTATCGGCTTTTTAATAAGCAAATGACACTTGTGGACGCAGTGTGAAAGTTTAATTATGACTTTGAATTCAATGATAATTTCTGCTTAGCAGCATGAAGTCTGAGGAATTTAATTCCTATCTTTTGTTTGCCATTTTTAGGCTGTAAAGGAGAAACAGGAACCAGGGGGAAATGTGGACCTCCTGGACCATGTGGTCCAGCAGGAGACCCAGGGCCCTGTGGTGTACCAGGGCCACCAGGACCCTGTGGGAATCCTGGTCCACAGGGATTGTGTGTGGATGGCCCCAAGGGAGACCGAGGCCCTGACGGCCCACCAGGACCACAAGGTTAAACTTTTTATAAGAAACATAATTATGACGTGTCGTAATTATTTCATATGTGACAGGCGAGTCAAAACTGACACTGAAACTATTTGCTGTAGCGATATGAATGACTTTGAAATGTCTCATTCAGCTAGATTGTTTATTGCAGCATTACCACACCTCTGTGCTGCTTTGTGTAGGATGCAAAGGGATATGTGGTCCCCCAGGACCACCAGGTCTCGGCTTTAAAGGGGAAAAGGGCAACAATGGGACTTGTGGACAAAGGGGAATGAGTGGTTATCCAGGAGACACTGGCCCACAAGGGAATCGAGTGAGTAAGATAAACTTTTCAATCTAACAGCACTGGTGTCATAATATGTTCTAAGTATATTTTAGAAGTGCCACTCAGTTTCAACTTTTTATACCATGAAGAAATATTATTTTTAATACTTATATATATGAGAGAGAGAGAGAAAGAGAGAGAGAGTTACACTGAGAATTGGTTGATGAGCGTTCATGGCTGATGAGAGATGATCATAAATATTGTAATGCTCCGATTTTAAAAAAATTGCACTTGTCAGTTTTCTAAAACCAGAGTACATGTAAAAATGGACTGTTTTTACAGGGTAATCCTGGGATGAAAGGTTGCCCTGGTAACAATGGAGAAAAAGGACTCAGAGGAGAACCTGGACCTCCAGGTAAGAAGTGTCTCAATGTCGAAACAAACAGAACCAAGTGAATTAAAGCAAAACTCCATTTGAGACGGAACTGCTTCTGTTACACAATACGAACAATACATGAGCAAACCTTTTCAGGAAATAATCATAAAAAGAATTATGATAAGAACAAATTAAGAATCATTAACTCTGGTTAGGGCGGCACGGTGGTGTAGTGGTTAGCACTGTCGCCTCACAGCAAGAAGGTCCGGGTTCGAGCCCCGTGGCTGGCGAGGGCCTTTCTGTGTGGAGTTTGCATGTTCTCCCCGTGTCCGCGTGGGTTTCCTCCGGGTGCTCCGGTTTCCCCCACAGTCCAAAGACATGCAGGTTAGGTTAACTGGTGACTCTAAATTGAGCGTAGGTGTGAATGTGAGTGTGAATGGTTGTCTGTGTCTATGTGTCAGCCCTGTGATGACCTGGCGACTTGTCCAGGGTGTACCCCGCCTTTCGCCCGTAGTCAGCTGGGATAGGCTCCAGCTTGCCTGCGACCCTGTAGAACAGGATAAAGCGGCTAGAGATAATGAGATGAGATGAGATAACTCTGGTTAAATCTGACACCATCTGTTAAATCCCCTGAAATGTCTGCCAGACGCATGGATGCTTTGGGTGAAAGTATTTCGTATTTGGTTTTAAACCAGAATTGGGTGTGGTCGAGAATGGAATTTTATTTTCTCTAAGATGATGTAGAATGATCATTTCTAAACAATGAGTGTGCAAGTTATATGGTTATATGAGTTATGTATGGAGCGACGGCTCTATAAATGAATTAGAAATGCGTGCACACCACTCAGAAAAATAAGAAAAGCGTCTCACCCTCGTCCCATGGTGAGACTTTGTGGTAGGTTTGAAGCTTTTCTGATAAGGAATAGCAGTGGTTCTGTCATTCCATCTGTTATGAATATCTGATGTATTGTGAGTGCCCAAGGTGTGTGTGGCAATACCAAGGTGTGTGCATCCTCATTTATCATCATCGCACCCAGCTTGAAAATGCACACACTTGAATAAGTCTCTTGCTGCACTGTGACTCTAACCATAGGTCAAAGAGGAATGGATGGCTCATATGGCCCACCAGGATTTCAAGGAGAAAAAGGGCAAAGAGGACCACCAGGTGAGAATTTGTGCCAGTGCAAAGCTGTAGATGTTTTAATTGCTGCACTTCTTATTTAATCAGCTAAAGAGAATGTGAGCCTGGAAAAGGTTTACTGATCATAATGATCAATTTAGGTACACCAGGGGAAGATTATTTCCACAGTGACATACTGATTCCTGGAGATCCTGGTCTGCCTGGAGCTCCAGGAGAGCAAGGACCTCCTGGACGGTACGGTCCAAAAGGACGGACAGGACCAGCAGGTAAATATACATACCTGAATACTTTGACATACGCAGTGTTTAATCTATTTCAGTCAAATACTGGCAGGTTCTCCACTTTTTTACTTCATTGAGAAGCACACTCAAGCAATCACTCAACTGGTCCAAGAACATCTGATGAGGAAATCGCTTGGTCTCTCTAGCTGCAAGAAAGTGATTCAGTCCTGAATCAATCGACTGCAGGACATGAACCAAACATCTCATCTCATTATCTCTAGCTGCTTTATCCTGTTCTACAGGGTCGCAGGCAAGCTGGAGCCTATCCCAGCTGACTACGGGCGAAAGGCGGGGTACACCCTGGACAAGTCGCCAGGTCATCACAGGGCTGACACATAGACACAGACAACCATTCACACTCACATTCACACCTATGGTCAATTTAGAGTCACCAGTTAACTTAACCTGCATGTCTTTGGACTGTGGGGGAAACCGGAGCACCCGGAGGAAACCCACGCGGACACGGGGAGAACATGCAAACTCCACACAGAAAGGCCCTCGCCAGCCACGGGGCTCAAACCCGGACCTTCTTGCTGTGAGGCGACAGCGCAAACCACTACACCACCGTGCTGCCCTGAACCAAACATGCCACAGTTATATTACATGGCAGGCATTTAGCACATATTCTTATCCAGAGCAACATACAACGTACCCGGAGCAACCTGGGGGTTAGGTGCTTTGCTCAAGGGCACTTCAGCCATTCCTGCTGGTCCAGGGAATCAAACCAGTAACCTTTTCGTCCCAAAGCTGCTTTTCCAACCATTAGGCCAGGTGTGAATGGTGTTAGCAGTGTGTGTGTGTGTGTGTGTGTGTGTGAGGCTGAGGGCTATAGAAACAGAGATTGGTGCCGCCCAGTGTGCCTTAACCTGGTTAGTACTTGGTGGGAGAAGGCCTGGGAATACCAGGTGCTAGCACTTTGATTTTTTTTTTTTTGACAAACACTTCATAAAGGTTTGTTTACCTTTGTATTTCATCACTGTATTTCCCACCAAGATTTCATTTTAGTCCAACATACCTCTCAGCCAGCATTTATATATTTTGTTTGTTTGTTTTTTGATTAATTTACAGTGGTCCTTGAAAGTTTGTGAACCCTTTAGAATTTTCTATATTTCTGAATAAATATGACATAAAACATCATCAGATTTTCATACAAGTCCTAAAATCAGAGAAATAGAACCCAGTTAAACAAAATGAGACAAAAAATATTATACTTGGTCATTTATTTATTGAGGAAAATGATCCAATATTACATGTCTGTGAGTGGCAAAAGTATGTGAACTTCTAGGATTAGCAGTTAATTTGAAGGTGAAATTAGAGTCAGGTGTTTTCAATCAATGGGATGACAATCAGGTGTGAGTGGGCACCCTGTTTTATTTCAAGAACAGGGATCTATCAAAGTCTGATCTTCACAACATGTTTGTGGAAGTGTATCATGGCACGAACAAATGAGATTTCTGAGGACCTCAGAAAAAGCGTTGTTGATGCTCATCAGGCTGGAAAAGGTTACAAAACCATCTCTAAAGAGTTTGGACTCCACCAATCCACAGACAGGCAGATTGTGTACAAATGGAGGAAATTCAAGACCATTGTTAACCTCCCCAGGAGTAGTCGACCAACAAAGATCACTCCAAGAGCAAGGTGTGTCATAGTTGGTGAGGTCACAAAGGACCCCAGGGTAACATCTAAGCAACTGAAGGCCTCTCTCACATCGGCTAATGTTAATGTTCATGAGTCCACCATCAGGAGAACACTGAACAACAATGGTGTGCATGGCAGGGTTGCAAGGAGAAAGCCACTGCTCTCCAAAAAGAACATTGCTGCTCGTCTGCGGTTTGCTGAAGATCACAGGGACAAGCCAGAAGCCTATTGGAAAAATGCTTTGTGGATGGATGAGACCAAAATAGAACTTTTTGGTTTAAATGAGAAGCGTTATGTTTGGAGAAAGGAAAACACTGCATTCCAGCATAAGAACCTTATCCTATCTGTGAAACATGTTGGTGGTAGTATCATGGTTTGGGCCTGTTTTGCTGCATCTGGGCCAGGACGGCTTGCCATCATTGATGGAACAATGAATTCTGAATTATACCAGCGAATTCTAAAGGAAAATGTCAGGACATCTGTCCATGAATTGAATCTCAAGAGAAGGTGGGTCATGCGGCAAGACAACGACCCTAAGCACGCAAGTCGTTCTACCAAAGAATGGTTAAAGAAGAATAAAGTGAATGTTTTGGAATGGCCAAGTCAAAGTCCTGACCTTAATCCAATGGAAATGTTGTGGAAGAACCTGAAGCGAGCAGTTCATGTGAGGAAACCCACCAACATCCCAGAGTTGAAGCTGTTCTGTACGGAGGAATGGGCTAAAATTCCTCCAAGCCGGTGTGCAGGACTGATCAACAGTTACCGCAAACGTTTAGTTGCAGTTGTTGCTGCACAAGGGGGTCACACCAGATACTGAAAGCAAAGGTTCACATACTTTTGCCACTCACAGATATGTACTATTGGGTCATTTTCCTCAATAAATAAATGACCAAGTATAATATTTTTGTCTCATTTGTTTAACTGGGTTCTCTTTATCTACTTTTAGTACTTGTGTGAAAATCTGATGTTTTAGGTCATATTTATGCAAAAAAATAGAAAATTCTAAAGGGTTCACAAACTTTCAAGCACCACTGTAATTATAAAAGAGCAAACAGTCCAAAAGAATCAGTTTCTCTCAGATTCAGACGAAGATGTTCAGAAATAAACAATCACACATGTTCTTCACAAGTAATAATGACACACTCATGGTATTTTTTTTCCTCTCATTAAACCCTACAAGGAATCCCTGGCCTTAAAGGACCCCCTGGCCAAGATGGTGATCGTGGTGTTCAAGGTTTACCTGGACCAAAAGGAAGCAGTGGATTACCAGGACTGACAGGTAGGAGTGTGTCTATTATTGTATTGAGTTTAATTTATTTGTAATCAGAAGACCTATTTTCTCTCATTTTACTGTATGGTGGTGGGGCATTTCCCAGCTCACATAGTATTGTTTAAAAGTTTTACTCACATGCAAAGAAATGCTGTAAAGCAAAGATGCTTTGCAAAAATAATGAAGATTCTGCTTTTTTTAAAAATGCTATCAAGAACAATCAAAGCATACTTGCCAACTTTTCAAAATTCTCATGGGGGAGAAAAGTGCATGAACAACATTTTCAATTGGACGAGGGTATGATGCGCGGTTGAAACAATAAAAACAGTGGATCCCAATTAATTGCAAACCATTTTAAATTTATACAATTAATAGAGATGAAAGTGTTCCGGGATTTCCCGGAATTCCAGGTTTTTAGATTTTCCGCCGGATTTTTTCTGCTAATGACCTGGAAATCCGGATTTTTTTTTTTTTTGTAATTCAACTTTTTATTGTTCAAACCTTAAACACACACAAAAAGGTCCACACAGTACATCACAATGTCCTATTATACATAGTTTCCCTATACGCCACCTTGACATCTCCAACAGAAAATATGTTTAAGAAAATAACAGTAACAATACATGAGAATACAACAGCTGTCATTAGATGCATCGTATATCCTTTTCATGTGTACCCAGAAATCGTCCCAAATCATTCGTTTATCATCATTCAGCCTTTCCAGCATACTCTCATAAGAAGCTGCTTCAATTACTCCATTGACCCAGTCTTTTAAATCTAAAGTTCTAACACACTTCCAGTTACATAGAATAATTCTTGCCGCCGTAATACAGCAGAGTTTTACAACAGTGAATGCATGTTTTGTTATACTTGGTACCACTGACTTGTCTCCAAGTAAGCAAAGTCTGGGTCCAGCAGGCAATGGGAAACCCAACCATTCTTCTAATATTCCTAGGATTTTGCACCAAAATGGGTGAACATAAGAACACTCCCAAAGCATATGGAGATATGTACCATCCTTTTCCTTGCACTTCCAACATAAGCCATTTTCAGCAATACCCATCCTATGAAGTCTAGAAGGTGTGTGGTAGTACCTATGTACTACTTTATAGTGAATAAATTTTCCTCTTGCTTCCCTGATGTTTTCATCCACATTTGAAAGAATCTTCAACCATTCACCTTCATCAAAGTTAATCCCTAAGTCCCTCTGCCATATTAATTTCAAACTACTACAATTATCTGCAGTTACATTAGTCATTAAGTTATAACACACAGAGGCAGTATGGGCTATATGTGGTAGCTGTAGGTAAGTAAGCACAGGGTTCTCATTGAAATTAAATTTGTCTCCAACACAATGGCTGATTTGCAAGTATTTCCAAAAATTTCCTTTCCCTTCAATATTGTATTTTCCCACCAAGTCGGAGTATGACATAAATTGTCCGTCCATATATAAATCTTTCACTGTTGTTATACCTTTAAGAAGCCACTGTTTCCAAAACACCATTTTCTTTCCAATGCGAATATCTGGGTTATTCCACAATGATGCATAAGATTGTCTATAGTGTGACATTTTGAGTAGTTTATGGATTTTATACCAAACATATCGTGAGTGTTCGATCACTGGGTTTGGCTCCTGTATCGGTCCAGAGCGTTGTGAGAGAATGTCCAAGGGATTACATGGAGAGGCCAGTCTCTGTTCAAATCTGACCCAGTCCAGGTCTGAGTCAGTCTTTCTCCAGTGTTTCGCAAGCTGTGCCATTTCAAAAGAAAGGTCATACATTTTCACATCTGGTAGTCCAAGCCCTCCTTTATCTTTCAGGGCACACATTTTACTCATTTTAATGCGGGGTCTTTTTTCTTCCCACAAAAAGTGCTTAACAATATTGTCATATCTCCTGAAAATGATGTCTGGACTGTTCAAGGGCAACATCATAGATATGTAATTGAACTGAGGAGCTACAACCATTTTGATCACATTCACCTTTCCCCATAGAGTTAGTTTGAGGTGCTTCCATTTTTCTACATTATGTTGTATTTTTGTCAGCAAGGGATCATAGTTTAGTGTCATAATCCCCTCCAAATTCTGAGTCAAACGCACACCAAGATACTTCATACCTGTAGGAACCCATTTGAAACCAAAACCAGTCACCATGTGAGAATAACATGTCTTTGTTATTGGCATAGCCTCTGATTTTCCCCAGTTTATTTTGTAGCCAGACACAATTGAGTATGATTCTATTACCTCCATCAGTAGTGGTAAGGAAGTGGATGGGTCACTCATTAATAACAAAATGTCATCTGCATACAGCATTAGTTTCTGTTCCTTCTCTTTGTCTACCCCTTTCAACCCTACAATATTTGGGTCCTTCCTAATCTTAATAGCCAAAGGTTCCAGTGGAAATCCGGATATTTGACAAAACTCTTGAAAATCTCCGGTTTTCTGAATGGAGAAGTTTATTTTTCGGATTTTTCGCGTTCCTAGACGCGGCGTAATACTTCTCATCGTCCTTGCATGGGCGCGGTCCTTAAATAGCCCAAACACAGTTCATTGATTAAAGACAGGTGTTCTTTGTTAACGGCGCGCGTGCCAGAGCTCGTTAGGTGCGCGCGCCCAAGGCGCGCCTTCAGGTGCACGAGCTAAGGCGTGCAGGACTGACACCATTCTGCGCAAGTGCAACACAATCGCACGAGAAAGCATGTTCAAGCTGCCAGTGTAGCTGCAGTCTTTTTAGTTGAGAATTACGAGTATTTCCTCTTGTGTTAATAATTTGCCGTGTCAAAACAAGCAAAACTTTCCTCCTTCTTTCGACGTGAAGAGAGATAAGCAATTTATTTTATATATACATAGAAGTGGCACTAAAACTTGGCTTCGAAGCCACAAAAGGCAACTTTGATAGGAAATATACAACCCCGATTCCAAAAAAGTTGGGACAAAGTACAAATTGTAAATAAAAACGGAATGCAATAATTTACAAATCTCAAAAACTGATATTGTATTCACAATAGAACATAGACAACATATCAAATGTCGAAAGTGAGACATTTTGAAATTTCATGCCAAATATTGGTTCATTTGAAATTTCATGACCGCAACACATCTCAAAAAAGTTGGGACAGGGGCAATAAGAGGCTGGAAAAGTTAAAGGTACAAAAAAGGAACAGCTGGAGGACCAAATTGCAACTCATTAGGTCAATTGGCAATAGGTCATTAACATGACTGGGTATAAAAAGAGCATCTTGGAGTGGCAGCAGCTCTCAGAAGTAAAGATGGGAAGAGGATCACCAATCCCCCTAATTCTGCGCCGACAAATAGTGGAGCAATATCAGAAAGGAGTTCGACAGTGTAAAATTGCAAAGAGTTTGAACATATCATCTACAGTGCATAATATCATCAAAAGATTCAGAGAATCTGGAATAATCTCTGTGCGTAAGGGTCAAGGCCAAAAAACCATACTGGGTGCCCGTGATCTTCGGGCCCTTAGACGGCACTGCATCACATACAGGCATGCTTCTGTATTGGAAATCACAAAATGGGCTCAGGAATATTTCCAGAGAACATTATCTGTGAACACAATTCACCATGCCATCCGCCGTTGCCAGCTAAAACTCTATAGTTCAAAGAAGAAGCCGTATCTAAACATGATCCAGAAGCGCAGACGTCTTCTCTGGACCAAGGCTCATTTAAAATGGACTGTGGCAAAGTGGAAAACTGTTCTGTGGTCAGACGAATCAAAATGTGAAGTTCTTTATGGAAATCAGGGATGCCGTGTCATTCGGACTAAAGAGGAGAAGGACGACCCAAGTTGTTATCAGCGCTCAGTTCAGAAGCCTGCATCTCTGATGGTATGGGGTTGCATTAGTGTGTGTGGCATGGGCAGCTTACACATCTGGAAAGACACCATCAATGCTGAAAGGTATATCCAGGTTCTAGAGCAGCATATGCTCCCATCCAGACGACGTCTCTTTCAGGGAAGACCTTGCATTTTCCAACATGACAATGCCAAACCACATACGGCATCAATTACAGCATCATGGCTGCATAGAAGAAGGGTCCGGGTACTGAACTGGCCAGCCTGCAGTCCAGATCTTTCACCCATAGAAAACATTTGGCGCATCATAAAACGGAAGATACGACAAAAAAGACCTAAGACAGTTGAGCAACTAGAATCCTACATTAGACAAGAATGGGTTAACATTCCTATCCCTAAACTTGAGCAACTTGTCTCCTCAGTCCCCAGACGTTTACAGACTGTTGTAAAGAGAAAAGGGGATGTCTCACAGTGGTAAACATGGCCTTGTCCCAACTTTTTTGAGATGTGTTGTTGCCATGAAATTTAAAATCACCTAATTTTTCTCTTTAAATGATACATTTTCTCAGTTTAAACATTTGATATGTCATCTATGTTCTATTCTGAATAAAATATGGAATTTTGAAACTTCCACATCATTACATTCCGTTTTTATTTACAATTTGTACTTTGTCCCAACTTTTTTGGAATCGGGGTTGTATATATTTCCCATCAAAGTTGCCTTTTGTGGCTTCGAAGCTAAGTTTTAGTGCCGTTTCTAGAACACAACATCAAGAAAATGTGGAAGAAACAGCAATAATGGAAGAGCCGGTTTCTAAGCTGCCTAAAACTAGCAATGGTAATTTATTTTTTGTTACATAATGCACTCAGGCTGCCAGTCAGTGTGTGACACACACACACACACACACACACACACACACACACACACACACACACACACCCTACGCCCCTGATTTACATGAGAAATTTGGTATTCATTGGTGTGTTTAAATTTACAGACAATACGAACTAATGTAAACAATTGGCTTCAACTCGCATAAATATGAATTAGAAATGTTTAGTTCACTTTAGCTTCTGCAAACGCACAACTCTACTAAAAGATTGATAAACGAGGCTCAATGTCCCCAACATTGAAACCTGAAAGCTTTTGAAACTCTAACAGACCTTTACTTTTTAACAGTACTGTTTTGGGATTTTGCTGAGTTTACCTTCAACTGTCTGATTTTTTTCAAAGTAGAACTGTGTAGCAGGAAAATCACTGCGTTTTCTAAATGCACTCCTGAAAATTACTCATTAACTAGGGGAATTAAATTTGATATTTTTGACATGTTAATCATTAATGTACATGAAATAAAAAGGCTTAAAAGTTATAACTTGTTTTAGTGAAAATAAGTACTAAAATGCACTAGAATGCAGGGTGTTGCGTGTTATGTTATTAAAATATTTTCGGGGGACGTTGCCCCCCCCCCCCCCCCCCCCCCCCCCATTTCAGGGTTTTTTCCTTTGCTCCACTTTCATCTCTAAATTAAAGAGTTTTTGAATTATTGATATTGTTCTATCAATTACTGTAGGTCATGGGATTCATGTATCAGGCACGAGAGAGCTCAGAGTGAAAAATCTGAAATAATACTCGTCTTGAATTTTAATATAATAACAATGTAAGGGAAGTCTTAAATCAGATTTTGAGCTGAAAAAATCTCATGCCTGAATATTGCATACATACAGAGACCCACAGAAAATAACACAAGTGATGCTTTAGAAGGATGTTTATAATTTCTTAAAATAGTCACAGTGAATGAAAGTATTATTGGATTGCATCAAATGTGTTTTCCTTCTGTAAGCTCATGTAAAAATACAGAGAACTATAATATCATATATAAATTAAATTTTAATAAGATTTAACCAAAATAATAACAACTCAATTAAATAAATACTGCACTGTCTTAGTACGACTAAAATGCATCTCTCTCACTAAACACTTTCCAACAGAATTTTTAAAAAGCACTAGAAATACTATCAAAATCCTATCGGAATGCATCAAAGGAATTTGCTCATTTGCAAACTTTGACTGAAAGTTTTCAAACAAAATTTAAAAATGGCACTATAAATACTACCATACTATCAAAATATACTCCACAAAGAAATTCACTCAAATGCAAAATTTTAGTACTACCAAAATACACTCACTAGTAATCTTTCACTTAAAACCTCAAAACTCTATCAAAATCAATCACTTTCCAGATAATTCACTTGTAAACTTTCAAACATAAATTCAAAATAGCACTAAGACATGACCACACTATTCAAATACACTCACCAAACAAATTCGATAGTTACGGCCACCCGACCCAGCGTAAAAAATTTTCCAACTGAAATAAATTCGCGAGACCCGTACAGACTTCTAAACTTTGACCTGTGCGGTCAGTGAATCGCTTACCTCGCAAAATGCGTTGGTCTGGCTGGTCGAACATTTGCTTATCCATGGAAATTCATTCTCCCATGCAACCTGGTATTTGCATTCATATTTTTGTCGTTTGGTATTGGGTTTAGTGGCCACGATGAATGAATGCTTGTAAAAAATGTCGGACAGCCTGGGTGAATCCTACATTATGGAAGTGACTGTCGTTCTGTTCATTGATTGGTTAAAAATCAGTTGATGTCAGCAGTGCTTCTCATACGATTCTGATTGGACATAATCGGGAGTGTTTTTAATTTGGCGGTAGGGATTTCCCAAAACCGGGAGATTATCCAGTTTTTAACAAATACGATCAGGAGGCGGGAGACGGAGGCTAAAATCGGGAGCCTCCCGCCGAAATCGGGAGGGTTGGCAAGTATGTCAAAGTCCTTCCTGTGCCAGGACCTGGTCTTCCCAGGCAGCCTCCTGTCCAAGTACTAACCAGATACATTGGGTGGTGAAGAGCTCCATTTCTCCAGTATATTACATAGCTAGGGTTCCAGTGGGGGGGTCCTCCAGTAACTGCAAGAGTTTGACTCTATAATCACATCTGTATTGCGGCGCCTCACCAGATGGCAGTAGGTACCATTTTATAATGGTCTTTGGTATGACCCAACTACAAATAAAACTCACGATCTCCTGGTGGGCATGTTAACCCATAGCCCAACTCTCAGTATACAGAACAGTAAACACTGATAAACTAAACAAAGTCGATATTTTAGTCAGCTCAGGTACAAATTTATAAGGAAATTAGATGGTTAGAAGTTTTACTGAGCATCTTGGAGAATGGTTCCTTGGGAGACTTTGGTTGTTTCACTTGCTTCTATTTTTTATTTTTTTAATCTGAAAGTGGTCTGTTATGTATGGCGGTATATTAGGGCCAGTGTTAAGTTGTTAAGTTGATCTTTGTTGTCTCTTTACAGAGAAATTTGTCTTGAGCATACAAGAGCACTGGCGTCACACATAACATACACATCAAAAGACACCAATGAAAAACATCAACAGTTACATTGAACATACAGTCCTACCTACTGCCTAATGGCAGTCTTTGCACAGCCCCCCCCCCCCCACACACACACAAAGGCATCTACACACACACACACTCCACAAAAAACACATCCTATAATAAATACACAACAATTATTACACCATTGCCCTAATATTGCACAGCCCTCTATCGGGAATGATTGCACTATTGCCCTAATTCAAATATTGCACAACCCTCTATCAAAAATATTGCACAAACAATTAAAATATTCCTATTAAAATATTGCATATCCCTCTAAAAATAATAAATAAATATACCTCCAGCATACGTCATCATATTCCTACACAGAGATTAGCCTATTGCACTATTACCCTACTTCAAACCTTGCAACTATTCCTGTCATCTCTTATTAATTAATTTGATGGACATAGGTACTAATGAAAACTTGTATCTATTTAGCTTGCATATTGGCAGCCTATACCCACTACCAGAGGGCATCAGCTCAAACTCATTATTTAAAACATGGGTTGGTTGGGTCAGTAGCAATCTTGAGGCCCTGCCTCCTAACTGTCTCCTCAAAAATTCCTTGTAAAGAGCATGAGGGCTGTATGCCCATTATTTTCCCTGCCCTCTTGACAAGAGTCTGGGGTTGTGTTCTGACTTTTGCAGTCAAACTTCCAAACCATGTTGTGATGCCGTAGCGGATGACAGATTCAATAGTTGCTCTATAAAACAAAAGCATGATGCTTTTATCAACACCATGGACCCTAAGTCTCCGTAAAAAGTGCAGCCTTTGACAGATCTTTGAGCAAACAGACTGCACATGAGTTGCCCACTGTAACTGACAATCAAAATGTATACCCAAATACCTAAAATGTGGTACCTGTTGGACTCCCTGTCCATTAATAAACACTGGACTATAATCCCCCACACCCCTGGGGTCAAAGACCATCTCTTTTGTTTTATCCACATTCAAAATGAGGTTGTGGCCCTCACACCACAGCACTATATCCTGTACCTCTGTGTGATACCTCCTAGGGTCTGCCTGTGCTGACAGAAGGCTCAGTAAAGCTGTATCATCTGAAAACGTAATGATGTAATTGCTCCTGTTTTGACTGTTACAGTCATTTGTATATAATGTAAAGAGGATGGGAGAACTTGCGCACCCCTGAGGAGCCCCAATATATATTTCCTGTAAGTGAGACAGGGTGGAATTAACTTTCACTTGTTGCTGCCTACCAATGAGGAATGCAAAATACCACTTGATTAAATAGGGGTTCACCTATTAGTGTAGGAAAAAGGTACCGAGATGAAGGAGGGGGTAGGATTCCAGGAAAAACTGTAATACACACACAAAAAAATCCCACTATTTTTCCCTGGTAAAATTGTGAATTTTTAATCTTGAAATTTCTGAGATTAAATTTCTGACTTTTTTTGTGCAAATTTAGGACTTTAATCTTAGAATATTACTTATTCCCTCTGCTCTGTGTTATCACCACCGCCGACTGTGTTGGACAAGGTTATGTTTTTACCTTTGTTTATTTGTGTATTCCACTGGCGAAATGCTACTATTAGAGCTGGGACTTGAGCTCAGCCAAAACTGAGCCAGACACACCAAAAAAGCAACAGGTGAAAGGATTTTGCAAGGGATTAGCAGCAGGGTGCCAGGTTGCTCTGCTGTGTGTAGTTGGCAATGTTGATTTTAAAAGTAACTAAATAAATTACACAGGAAAATGAATACTTAAAACTGAGTGAAAAATACTGGGGTGAGTGTGTGTAACCGACTATAACCAGTCACTTACTCAAATAATAACTAAAAGTCTTTGTGTGGCTTCTAGATGATGCCGAGGAGGTGAAGAGTTCATTTGTCAGCATTTATTCTGGAAAAACAATGAATGACAGAGTGATCAACACATGGAGACAAGGGAAAGAATTCTGGCATTCCCCTTTCCAGACATCCCAAGCACGATAAAAATAAAAACATTTACATACTGTAGGCTACATACTGTTCTGTAGTCTGGCTATATTACACTGTGTGAGATAAAACAGACTATAATATATGTGCACTTAATATTTGATCCGATGCAAACAGCAGTGTGTGTCAAAACATTTTTGCATCATAAAATAAACATCATATCTTGGGAAAAATAAAAACAGTATACTGTATTAATGAATAATGTCCATGCAGGATTCAGGAACCCAGCTTACCCCTTTCCAGGCATTCCAAGCACGATAATGTCCACAGGTGTGTTACAATAATTAATGCCCCATCAGAAACAACAGTGGAACCCAACAAATGAACATACTTACAATAGAGGGATTTGAGGAAGTTCCCAAAAAAACCCAAAACTTTATTCATATGAAATTATGACATTGCTACATGTGCATGGATGAAGATTCTGGAGGCAGAAATCTTAGTTTCTTGGTCATTAGCCTGTGCTACTTGCTCTTGATAGCGCTGGCTTGACCACTAGCGTTGACCTTCGAAAAGGCTGAGGGCGATACATTTTTGGTCCCTGCCACTATAAGTCAAAATTTGATTGGTTAATTCATCTGTCACTTCCTACCAGTGTTGTAGTCGAGTCACTAAACCTCAAGTCTGAGTCCAGTCTCGAGTCCCCAGTGTTCAAGTCCAAGTCATGAAAAAAAATTTAGAGTTGAGTCTGAGAACAAGACTCCATCTGCACCATAGAGCCCTGCACTCCCGCAGGAGTCCCGCCGCAAAGCAGTGCGGCGTGGGACAAATTTTGAAAGCTCATTGCGGGCGCGGGCGGGACCGGAAGTGCACATATGCGGGCGCGGGCGGGAGCAGGAGTGCACATATGCGGCGCGGGCAGGAGCGGTGATAAGCTGCAGTCCCGCTAACTAAAAACGTGTTTGAAATAAAATTTATAAACTATTAATTTATGTCTATCATATATAATTTGTGGTGGCACGGTGGTGTAGTGGTTAGCGCTGTCGCCTCACAGCAAGAAGGTCCTGGGTTCGAGCCCCGGGGCCGGCGAGGGCCTTTCTGTGCGGAGTTTGCATGTTCTCCCCGTGTCCGCGTGGGTTTCCTCCGGGTGCTCCGGTTTCCCCCACAGTCCAAAGACATGCAGGTTAGGTTAACTGGTGGCTCTAAATTGACCGTAGGTGTGAATGTGAGTGTGAATGGTTGTCTGTGTCTATGTGTCAGCCCTGTGATGACCTGGCGACTTGTCCAGGGTGTACCCCGCCTTTCGCCCGTAGTCAGCTGGGATAGGCTCCAGCTTGCCTGCGACCCTGTAGAAGGATAAAGCGGCTAGAGATAATGATGAGATATATAATTTGTGCTGGATATTTTATTTGGCATTAATAAAAACATTTTAAGATGCCTAAATTTGCAGAGAGAGTCAGATTGCCAGATTGAGTGAGGAATGGCATCTTAAATTTGCCATTGATTACCCTAACTGGAAATCCTTTGATCACTCTAATGACTCGCCGTTCACACCCAGCTAGCAAGAGAACCATGAGTGAAGTGATTTACTGCTTGAGTTAGTCTACAACTCTAATCAGAGAGACAGGTCACAGTGACGGTAGGCTTGACTCAATGCTATCCCAGAAATTCTTCCTGTAATATGCAAATTTGGCTGTCCAATCAGAGGCGGCCAAATTTGCATATTACAGGAAGGATTTCTGGGATACCACTGAGTCAAGCCTACCGTCACTGTGTAACCTGTCTCTCTGATTAGAGTTGTTCACTCATGGTTCTCTTGCTAGCTCTGCTTTGCAATAAAAAAAAAAAAACATTGGTACAAAACAAGCCCATTCACTTTTTTATGCTGATCAGAGAATTACAATGGTTTCTTATGTGACAAAAATGTGCGATTCGCTATTAAATATTTTAATCGCTTGACAGCACTAATTATTATTACTAGAGACACTACATGCTGAATTCAGAAACAAGGTAAATAATAACAAACTTGAACGTGAGCTGTAGATATTTATGCTCAAATCCACTCAAAGTAGGGGGTGGGGCACCATCACGCTGTGTCAAGACAAGAACTTTCCTGAGAAATAACTCGAATGTCTGCATCATGCGGGATTTGCGGGCGGGAGCGGGACAAAATATGGCAGACGCGGGCGGGAGCGGGACTGAAAATCATAATTCTTTGCGGGTGCGGGCGGGAGTGGGACTGCACAATGCGGGCGCGGGCGGGAGCGGGACTGAAAAATCCGACCCGTGCAGACCTCTACTGCACCATTTGACGGTGGCTGTTTCAGCGCCATTAACATTAGTTTGTTCCTGAACATGCTGTATGAACAGGTGAATGTGCTTCTCTTTATCAGGGAGTGTGAAGTATTCTGTCAGAGATGGTTGGGAGATGGATGTAAGTGCAGAAAGTGTGTTTATTAATACAAGTGAAGACAGATAAATAATCCAGAATGGCAGGCAAAATCATAAAACAGTCAAACTGGCAATAGGTCAGTCAAGTGAGGCACAAACAGGCTATTGTAGAATGATGAATGAATGAATGAATGAACCCTTTATTGTCACTAGTCACAAGTACCAGCAAAATTAGCCATCAACTCGTCCGTACATATACACATACATACAATTGACACGGGGAGTAGACAGGACAGGAAGACAGGGATGAAAAATACAGTAGTAACATGAGGGGATGGGAGGAGAAAAAAACAACCCCCACACTATGCTCCTGTGGGGAGTACAGTGTGGGAACATAAAAAAAAATACCTTAGCACATAAGCATAAAAATAACACAGTACACTTTACACATGACTCGGGACTCGAGGGGGAAGGGGTTGAGGGAAAGGGCGGAGGTATAGGTAACCCAGCACAAACAAGCAGTCCGGTCCTGCAGCCAGACGGCGCTTACCGACTTGTCACACTGGGAGTAAAAGTGGTGACCGTGGGAAGAGGGGGGAGGAATATGAGAGAGTCTAACAGCAGCGATCTCAGGGGGGGAATTGTTTTCCCAGCAACGGCCTTGGCCAAGGCCAGTGCTGTCTGAGGGAGCCGAAAGCAGATAAGATCAGGATTGTTTGGTCTTGGGGCAAGTAGACGCATTCCTTTACATGACTAATCTGTTTGTCCATTCTGGTCTCCGAATCGAATCGAATCAATTTTCCTTTGCAAAGCCGAAAGCTTCTCCATGATGTTATCCATGTTGCGGTTCAAGTTCTGAATAGCCACAGTCTGAGTGCCGACAGCTCTACCCACCACTTCAATCATGTCAGGCAGCTTTATGGGGCTTTAGACAGCTGTCATCTCTGATTTCCTCGATAAACCAGGGCAATGCCTAATCCAATCAGCAAAAGTCCTGTAATCATGGTTCCAAATAGGTAGATGTCTTCAATATATATGTCCTCCACAGAAAGAACCACCAGGCACACAACCCGCCACCACTCCCATGCATCCATCGTGTAGCCAGCTGTGAACGTTCCGGCAGGACAGGCTGGTTCCCCCGAACCCAGGCTTCTCGTCGAGAAGATTGTGTCAATTGCGTGAAGAGACCAGTTTATCAATTCCATGGTTTTTAGTTTGGAGAGGAGTGCGGAGAGAGTCTCTCAAAAGTATAGACACTAGACAGGCGAGACAGCAGAAGCGGGAAAGATAAGGGAAGGGAGAGGCAGAGAAATGCGACCGCCTTCCATGAGAGCACGGAGAAGAAGTAGACTCGGCAGAATCAAAGACGAGAAACAGGAAATCAGGGATCAGGAAACCAAACAAGGAAATAAGGCTCGGTAATGTGTTAGCAACGCAACTCAATACTTTGCAAAGTGTGTTTTCATAGTTTTTATATAGGCATGCTGATTGTGCCTTAATCCTGTGCAGGTGTGAGTCGTTTATAGCGCACGTGAGAGTCTGCTTGGCACGCACGCTGTCTGGAGCGCGCCCGAGAGTCTATATGATGCATGCGCCAAGGCGGGCAGATGTGACACTCTTGCACGAAATTAGTACAAAAGTTAATGTAGATATAAATATCTTATGCCAAATTATTATGGCATGTTCCAAAAAATAAAGAAAAAATCTGAGTCCTCGTCTCCAATTTACGAGTCCAAATTTTAATGCACGAGTCCAAGTCATCAGTGCTCAAGTCCAAGTCAAGTCACAAGTCTTTAAAATTAGGGCACGGGTTGGACTCAAGTACTACAAGCCTGCTTACTCCATAAACATACACTGCCATGGCCTTCTGTCCTGGTAATGAAGTCCTAACCAGTGAGTGAGCAGCTCTAAACTCTTCTCAGCCAAACAAAACAATCTCATTGGATAACTAAATTTTAATGTTTTCAGGACTGTAACCCTTTCATTTCTGAAGCACATTTGATAGAAAATGAAGCCAAATTAGAATCAGAAGAGAATAATTATAATGAAATTATGAAAGAAATGAATAATAACATTTGACATGCTGATATGTTTGTGCCTTCTCTGAAGACCTAGAAGGCCCTGATGGTTTCCCTCTGGTATATTCCCAACATAATTCAAAAATTAGTGAACGGATTTTAATGAAATTTTGAGGAAAGATAAGCCATGGGCCAAGGAACTATTGATTTAGATTTTGATGTGGATATATGGCTCGGTGGAGGTATGAACTCTCCCGAGTACCCTGTACATCTTACTGATTGTAGAAATATTTAACTTGAAGTTTAACTGAAAATATTAATACAGGGTGTTTCAACAAAATTTGAAGAGTTGGTGGAGTTTGTTATGGGCAGTGCTCCAGTGTGTAAGGCGCTCTGGTGTTTAATGTGTACTGTAAAGTCTTTGTTTATGCATTTTTATTTTTCAGGACCTAAGGGTTTTAATGGTGGCAATGGTCAGAAGGGTCCCACAGGTCCACCGGGAGGCTGCGTGGCCAACAAGCACAGAGATAACATCCTGTTCGCCAGGCACAGTCAGACACAAGCTATCCCTAAATGCCCTCATAAATCCACTCTCATCTACTCCGGGTACTCACTGCTTCTCATCACCGGCAATAGCCACGGACATGGCCAAGATCTTGGTATGGCATATACACACAAACACATCAAGTTATCTGAGATTAACTATTTGTAGATTTCACAGAAGAACATGACTGCATGGAGGATTTTTATTTATTTATTTATTTATTTATTGTATTTGGGAGCAACAAAACATTTGCACAATAATTGTTCTCCAATTATTATTGGAGAACAGAAATCACTGACACAGCTGCTGTGGATTGAAACCCTAAATAAATGGAAGCATAATTGCCGGGTGTGAAGCATCAAAACAACCAGAAAAATGCTTTCGGAGTGCATCTGGTCTGAAATGGCTTTTAGAGATCGTCAGACATTTTGTGAGGTTATTAATTTGTAGCAATGCTAAAACATGCCAGGTGCATCTTTTATTCAGTTTGAGCCGGTTGATTCATTTCTTTCAGTGTTAATATTGATTTGTTTATTTGTTCAGGACGGATATATATTTAAAGTATAGCTTGTAATTAAAGCTGACCTATTCGAGTTCTAACATGAATAAAACTCTAGATTTGAATAGAATGTTTTTTAACTTCATTATGCCTTTAGACAGCTTTTGGGATCCGTCTCTGACACAAACACCTCACTGAACTGTTTCTCCCCATTCCGCCTTTCCTTTTTTTGGATATAAAATGCAGGCAATACATCCATCTTTACTTGTATATACTATACTTGTGTGTGTGTGTGTGTGTGTGTGTGTGTGTGTGTGTGTGTGTGTGTGTGACACCAAGGCACTATGGGGAGCTGTCTACAGATGTTCTCCGTCATACCCTTTCTTTACTGTAATGTGAATGAGGTCTGTCTCTTTTCTTCCCGAAACGATCATTCCTACTGGCTGTCCACTGAGACACACCTGCCCAGTAACCAGTCTTCAGTCTCAGGTGATTCACTGGCGACGTATATTAGCAGGTACGCTCAGAATACACATAGTATCTGACAAATCATAATTTATACTGTAAAGACAGATGGTTCACTCAGTCACTCAACCAAACACTGGCTCTTAAACGAACACTGGCTCATTCACTCACTCATTCACTCACTCATTCACTCACTCACCCAAACAACATTTACTCAATCACTGATTCACTCAATGACTCACACAGGCAATAATCACTCACTCACCCAAATAAGCACTCACTCACTCACTCACTCACTCAAGCTCTCAAACAAGCACTTACTCACTGGTTCACTCCATGACTCACATACTGTACAGTTAGGTCCATATATATTTGGACACTGACACAAATTTAGGTTTTTTTGCCTGTTTACTGAAACATATTCAGGTTATAGTTATATAATGGACATGGACATAAAGTCCAGACTTTCAGCTTTCATTTGAGGGTATCCACATTAAAATTGGATGAAGGGTTTAGGAGTTTCAGCTCCTTAACATGTGCCACCCTGTTTTTAAAGGGACCAAAAGTAATTGGACAATTGACTCAAAGGCTATTTCATGGGCAGGTGTGGGCAATTCCTTCGTTATGTCATTCTCAATTAAGCAGATAAAAGGCCTGGAGTTGATTTGAGGTGTGGTGCTTGCATTTGGAAGATTTTGCTGTGAAGAAAACATGCGGTCAAAGGAGCTCTCCATGCAGGTGAAACAAGCCATCCTTAAGCTGCGAAAACAGAAAAAACC
The DNA here is from genome assembly GCF_027579695.1 of Neoarius graeffei. NCBI lineage: Eukaryota > Metazoa > Chordata > Actinopteri > Siluriformes > Ariidae > Neoarius > Neoarius graeffei. The sequence continues at coordinate 59,882,312 of NC_083584.1, forward strand.
CATCCGAGAAATTGCTACAATATTAGGAGTGGCAAAATCTACAGTTTGGTACATCCTGGGAAAGAAAGAAAGCACTGGTGAACTCATCAATGCAAAAAGACCTGGACACTCACAGAAGACAACAGTAGTGGATGATCGCAGGATAATTTCCATGGTGAAGAGAAACCCCTTCACAACAGCCAACCAAGTGAACAACACTCTCCAGGAGGTAGGCGCATCAATATCCAAATCTATCATAAAGAGAAGACTGCATGAAAGTAAATACAGAGGGTTCACTGCATGGTGCAAGCCACTCATAAGCCTCAAGAATAAAAAGGCTAGATTGGACTTTGCTAAAAAAACATAAAAAAAGCCAGCACAGTTCTGGAAGAACATTCTTTGGACAGATGAAACCAAGATCAACCTCTACCAGAATGATGGAAAGAAAAAAGTATGGCAAAGGCGTGGTACAGCTCATGATCCAAAGCATACCACATCATCTGTAAAACACGGCAGAGGCAGTGTGATGGCTTGGGCATGCATGGCTGCCAGTGGCACTGGGTCACTAGTGTTTTTATTGATGATGTGAAACAGGACAGAAGCAGCCGGATGAATTCTGAGGTATTCAGAGACATACTGTGTGCTCAAATCCAGCCAAACTGATTGGTCGGCGTTTCGTAATACAGATGGACCATGACCCAAAACATAAAGCCAAAGCAACCCAGGAGTTTATTAAAGCAAAGAAGTGGAATATTCTTGAATGGCCAAGTCAGTCACCTGATCTCAACCCAATTGAGCATGCATTTCACTTGTTAAAGACTAAACTTCAGACAGAAAGGCCCACAAACAAACAGCAACTGAAAACCGCTGCAGTAAAGGCCTGGCAGAGCATTAAAAAGGAGGAAACACAGCGTCTGGTGATGTCCATGAGTTCAAGACTTCAGGCAGTCGTTGCCAACAAAGGGTTTTCAACCAAGTATTAGAAATGAACATTTTATTTACAATTATTTAATTTGTCCAATTACTTTTGATCCCCTGAAATGAAGGGATTGTGTTTAAAAAATGCTTTAGTTCCTCACATTTTTATGCAATCATTTTGTTCAACCCACTGAATTAAAACTGAAAGTCTGAACTTCAACTGCATCTGAATTGTCTCATCTCATCTCATTATCTCTAGCCGCTTTATCCTTCTACAGGGTCGCAGGCAAGCTGGAGCCTATCCCAGCTGACTACGGGCGAAAGGCGGGGTACACCCTGGACAAGTCGCCAGGTCATCACAGGGCTGACACATAGACACAGACAACCATTCACACTCACATTCACACCTACGGTCAATTTAGAGTCACCGGTTAACCTAACCTGCATGTCTTTGGACTGTGGGGGAAAACGGAGCACCCGGAGGAGCATCTGAATTGTTTTGTTCAAAATTCATTGTGGTAAGGTACAGAACCAAAATTAGAAAAATGTTGTCTCTGTCCAAATATTTATGGACCTAACTGTATATAGTGATTCACTCACTCACTCAAGCTCTTAAACAAGCACTTACTCACTCACTGATTCACTCAATGACTCACACAGGCACTGATTCACCCACTTACCCAAACAAGCTCTTAAATGAGCACTTCCTCACTGATTCATTCACTCACTGATTCATTCAATGACTCACCCACACAGTGATTCACTCACTGACTCACTCACTCACTCACTCACTCACTCACTCATCTAAACAAACACTAACTCACTCACTGACTCACTCACTTATACTTTCACACACTCACATTCATTCTTTCACTCACCGGTTGAATTTTCCCCTGAAAAAGAGGTTGCATATCTCTCTCTCTTTCTCTCTCCAGGTGTTCAGTCTGTAACTCCGTAGGTAACGTGATAGCGTTCCACAGCCAGGACAGTACAGTCCCATCATGTCCCATGGGATGGCAGTCTCTGTGGCAAGGCTACTCTTTTGTCATGGTAACAACCACAAGAAAAAAAAGAGATTTATTTATTTATTTATTTATTTATTTGAGTGATTTTGGAGCAACATTTTAGCCAGCACCGTGTACCTTCATAATCAAAACACCACCTGAGCGAATATATTTTGGAAGAACAGTGTTCATCGCTCAAGTATAATTTCATATTTGAGACTTGTAGAATCTATAATAAGGCACCGTGTTCTGCAACTTTCGGTTGACTTTTCCTTTAATTTGTCACCTGTTTGTATGCATACAGTAATAAACCTCTGTAATAAACCTCTGGTTTACAGCTGCACTGCAGTCAGAGCTGCTGTCATAGCCCAATCTGAATCAAGCAGCCAACAGCAGTGTGATATGATATATACTGTCTACTGATTGTTTGGTCGTGTCTCAATAGCACACAGGTGAAGGTTCCCAGGGCTCAGGACAGTCCCTGTCCTCTCCTGGCTCCTGTCTGGAGAATTTCCGGAACAATCCCTTTATCGAGTGTTCTAGCCAGGGCACTTGTAGCTACTACTTAAATTCCTACAGCTACTGGCTGGTTGCTCTGGATCCGAGGAAGATGTTCAGGTATTTCTCAAAGATTTCTATTTTGAGAATTTGTAAAGGTGGATATTAATAAGAAGAGATGTTGACCTGAAACAGGAATGGAAATGACTGCAGAAGGTGTCATCGTATAAAAGTTAGCACTTTCCCAACCACATGCCTGAAAGCAGATGTGTGTTTGTGTTTTGTTTCTCAGTAAACCATCCGAAAACTCACAAGCTGACTATTCAAGAATCATCAGTCGCTGTCGGGTGTGCATGAAGGAGCCGGCGTGTAGTGAGTCATCCTGAACCCTTGAGATAGAGCCGATGTCCAGACTTGACTTTTTGCCCTTGAACTTTTGACTTTTGGAAACAGACCTATTAGCTTCAATTGCTCTGTAAATCCTCAAGAAGATCTTCAAGAAGATTCTTGAACGATGGAAAAGGAATATAAGAACTAATAGACTCATTTACAGAATAACCCCATATGTATTCTTCTTTCTAACAGCACTGAGGCAGGATTTTACCAGGGATTTTGTTGGAGGGACTTAGTTAGTTAGTTAGTTAGTTAGTTAGTTAGTTAGTTAGTTAGTTAGTTAGTTGGTTGAACGTCTTATTTCTAAACCATGGGTGTTAACATGGGGTCAATCCCCCTTTTGCAGCTGGAATATTTTTTTTTTACTTTTGGACACAGTTCTATTCTTAAAAAAATTTTTAATGTAATTTAAAAATTAAAAAAAAAAAAGGGCGGCATGGTGGTGTAGTGGTTAGCACTGTTGGCTCACAGCAAGAAGGTTCTGGGTTTGACCCCAGTGGCCAACAGGGGCCTTTCTGTGTGGAGTTTGCATGTTCTCCCCGTGTCTGTGTGGGTTTCCTCCAGGTGCTCCAGTTTCCCTCACAGTCCAAAGACATGCAGGTTAGGATAACATGGGATGGCCTTGGGCTGAAGTGCCCAAGAGTGGCGGCGTGCATGCACACAGTGGCTTTGCTCTCCTATGATGAACTAAATTTCATTGTACATTTGTGCAGTGACAGTAAAGGCATTCCATTCTGTTCAGACTTAGCATTCAAGCCGTATGAGTTCTTCTTTCATATTTTTTACCACTGAAAATATATATTTAGGGGACAAGCCAGTAGTGTTGTAGTCAAGACCCACGTAAACCGAATCCAAGTCATGACCGAGACCAGAGTATCGAAACCAAGACTTTGAGGGGTTGAAATCAAGTCAAGACCAAGACAGGGCAAGACCGACCCTGTGTCCGAAATCACTCCCTACTCACTATATAGTGGACTATATAGTGAGGTCACCATTTTGTAGTGCTGTCCAAATGTATAGTGAGAACGATTACGGTACATCCTATATAGTGCACTCAAAGTATCCCACAATGCATCATGAAAAGTAGTGTATAACCGATGGTCACTAACCAAGCAATATATCCCATCATGCATTGCAGTCGCACTGAAATCAAATCAAAAGCCTCAAATTTGATTTAATAAAAGGCAGCGGCAAAGAAGATAGTATTCAGCCTTGATTTAAAAGAACTGAAAGATGCAGCAGACACAAAGTACTTTGCATTTATTAATGTGGGAAATACACTCGGTATAATATAGATTTATCACAAAAATACACGCATATATTTATTATTTTGAAAACCCACCAGCTGACTGATCTGGCACGTTTTAATTGTGTGACAGTAATGACGTAAATAACGGTGCGGCGGAGTAGTGTCCAAAAGTGTTTTTTCATTTTATCAATGAGCTCACCATAGAGTCCTCTATATAGTAATTCCCTATATAGGGAGTAGTGAATGAGTGAGTGATTTCGGACACAGGGCAAGTCAAGACCAGAACCAGACTAGTGTGTGTGAAGGGGATGGGGGGAGGAGTGACAGCCATTAACAGGAAAAAATTTTTAAATTAGCAGTGAGTCACATTATTGGTCACATTTGAAGCAGGAAGTTTTACATCCAAATCACAGTAACAATGTTAAAGACACTGCACAGGCAGTTTAGTGAAATTCACACAGTTGTGGTCTTGACCGGTCTTGAAATAAAATCCTGAGTCCTGTATGTCCAAGACCAAGTAAAAATGTGGTTGATTCCGAGACAAGACCGAGACCTTCAAAAACTGGTCTTGAGACCGGTCTCGAGTCCTACAACACTACAAGCCAGTGTGAGAATTTTACATGTTTCAAAATTACCTTAGCTTTAATTGATGACCCTTAAAAGACTCACAAATGCACTGATTTTGACTTTGATAGGCATAGACTATCCATCCATCCATTATCTGTAGCCGCTTATCCTGTTCTGCAGGGTTGCAGGCAAGCTGGAGCCTATCCCAGCTGACTATGGGTGAGAGGTGGGGTACACCCTGGACAAGTCGCCAGGTTATCACAAGGCTGACACAGTGACAAACAACCATTCACACCTACGGTCAATTTAGAGCCACCAATTAACCTAACCTGCATGTCTTTGGACTGTGGGGGAAACCGGAGCACCCAGAGGAAACCCACGCAGACACGGGGAGAACATGCAAACTCCGCACAGAAAGGCCCTCGCCAGCCACTGGGCTCGAACCCAGGACCTTCTTGCTGTGAGGCGACAGTGCGAACTACTACACTGCCATGCCGCCGGGCATAGACTATATTAATAAAAAATTTTAAAAAGTGGTGCGCGTTATTTGACTCAGCTTCCATCCCACTGTACTCAACACCACTCTAGGACGAGATAAACAGGTCTGAGAACAGACAAACCATGTTGCATGTTTGTCGTGAACTCTTCTCAGTGAGCTTTGGGTATAATGCAATACATACTGTACTGTGACATAAATATGTCAAACACTGTTCCCAGCCTTTGTTTGGTCTTTTTGCAGAACAAGAAACTGATGCAGTATTTATTTCTGGTTGCTGTTTTAATGAGCACCAAAAATTTAGCTTGATGCTAAAACAAACATTTCAGTAATATCCTTTTTACATTAGTAAGCCTACATTGCAAATACACCATATAGTAGTTAGTACATAGACACCTCGTTGGACATCTCATTCCAAAACCATGAGCATCATATGGAGCTGCAGATAATGAAACTGAAATTTTTCCCCTTCTTCTCCAATTACGCATGATCTTGAAAACTAACATCTCAGATTTCTTACTGTGCTGTAATGTGATGCAATAAGTCATAACAGTCGAGTTAAATCAAGGTTGAATTGTTCAAATCTGATTGGTCAGGAGGCGTCCATTATGTTCGTACAACTGCACAACAGTATGGTTGGACAGTAGTTCTGGCTGAAACATGAACAACAGGTTAACACTCAAATGGCCCTTTTCCACTACCCTTTTTCAGCTCACTTCAGCTCGCTTCAGCTCACTTCAGCCCGACACGGCTCGCATTTCGACTACCAAAACCCAGCACGACTCAGCTCGCTTCAGCCCTGCTTAGCCCCTAAAACTTGCACGGTTTTGGAGTGGGGCTGAAGCGAGCCAAGCCGTGCCGAGTGAGGCTGGGGGCGTGAGCAGACACTCCCCTGTGCACTGATTGGTGAGGAGGAGTGTCCTCACATGCCCACACACGCCCCGCGAGCGCGCTGGGATCTGTAAACACCGCAAACCCGGAAGAAGAATAATTACGAATTACGAGAATTTCTGAAGCCTTATGCGCCTCGCCTCATCTATACGCTCTTGCCAGTATCTGTTGGCGTTGTCGGTGACAACAAGCCACAGCACCAAGACCAGCAACACTACACTGTAAAAAATGATTTTGTGGGGTTGTATATTTTACTGATAAAAAATGATTATTTTTTCCACAAAAAAAATAGGTAAGCAAAGGTAATCGATTGCAAGGGGTAGATCATACAAGCGCTACCTATTAATATAGAGTATAAACTTCTAATGGTGAGAAATGAGTAAACTACACCCAATTGAAGTGATGAAAATGGATTAAATAATAATCAGAAATATTAGGCAGGAAATAATGTAACGCAATAGGTAGGGTATAACTACCTAAAATGACTAAAATATAGCCTACTCGATTCTACGCGCAATGATTCATGGGAGCATGCTCGTACCGTGCTCATGATTCAGCAGAAAACAGCACTCGTGCATGCAGTGCTCCCAGAAGAAGAGACTGGAGAGAGTCTGCGTCTCGAAGGGAATTGCGAATTAACATTTACAAGGACGCAAACAGTTGAGCAGGATTTATTTTGTTTTTTTGTTGTGTGTGTGTCAGTTGACCTGAATGTCTGGCAGAACAGAGAATCATTTAAGAGATATGAACACATGTAGCATCACTCCACATTCTAAGTTATTCTGATTTATGTGAATACTGTCTAAACTTGTCTTGGGGGGGGGGGGGGGGAGTGCTAAATATGTACAAGAATAACCTTTTCTTAAACTTTTATCTTGGCACTAACTGTTTTTTTTGGAAGGTTTTTATCTTTGGCACAGCAGAGAGAGAGAGTGAACTGCTTTTACTCAGGTTAAGCTACACACAAACAGATTTCTCTTGTCTTTTTTGAACACACACACACACACACACACACACACACACAGAGCTTGTGTTGTGTTGTGTCAGTGGCTTAATCTGAATAATTGGTAAAACGCACTGTTGGGTGAGTGCTGCAGGTGTTCATATTTTTCTTAAATTGTTCTTAGTTATTCTCATTTGTATGAATACTGTACATGTGCAAACTTCTCTAAGGGGAAAAACAGTTGTGTGGTGTATTTTTTTTCTATTTTTGTAACAGCTTTTATTGTTCTATATCTACACTGTGCCCTCCACTCTTGACCATTTCTACATGCCCAAATGCATCGAGTTGCTGCCATGTGTTTAGCTGACTAGAAATTTGTGTCAGCGAGCAGTTGTACACATGTATCTAATAAAGTGGCCGGTTTGTGTATATATGTGTGCATTGTGTTTTACATTGTTTAAATACAGTATATTGGATATGTTGCATGTTAAGACTTGAGTGACTGAATAAACAAGTTGACTTTAATACTGTCTGGCGTCTGCTGTGTCTGAAAATGGCTTCAAGTAAATCTAACCTTCCTGGAATAGGTAATAGTTAATTTGTCATAGTAGCTAATAATTATTAATAATTATTAATTGCATAAATAATGGCTAAACATTTAGTGTTATTACTACTCAATAATTTTGAGTAATTTTTATTGAAAATCCTAGGCAATATTTACCTTATTTCTTTGAGTAATTTATAGCTGTTGAATGTAGGTGGTATTTACTCAAAATAATGGTTGAAATTTACCCAAATAAAGTCTATGCAAATTGTTACCTTAGATAAATTGGGTAAATTCTATAGGTTGTTTTTTACAGTGTAACGACTCCATGTCCTCCATGTTTATTGTTTACTATTCGGGTCGTGAGACTACCGCTTAAAAGCTCACTGAATCAGTGACATACAGAGCATCGTGGACGAGTTCGCGGAGCGCAAGGCTCGTCGTATGCCCTTCAAATAATGCGCGCAGTAGGCTATTGATGTTTTATTATGAGCCATGTACAGTATGTCACCTGTTTTTTTGTTTCTGAGTTACATGTTCGTTTGAAGGACTTAATGTACAAAATAACATAGTTGCACCCCGTAGTGTTGAAATTGGTAAATACAGTGCATTCAGTGAGGTTTGCACCGCCCTCCTTTTATTTCTGACTCTTCCTGTCACCACTCTGAGCGCTCATTCGTATGCCCTTCAAATAATGTGCGCAGTATAGGCTATTGATGTTTTATTATGAGCCATGTACAGTATCCTAATGTTTTTTGTTTCTGAGTTACATGTTCGTTTGAAGGACTTGATGTACTAAATAACATAGTTGCACCCGGTAGTGTTGAAATTGGTAAACACCGCAGTTGCGGACATTTTGTAGCCTAAAATGATGTTATGATAAGCTTTAATAAAGGGCCCGGTTATTTGCCCCGCCCCCGGCCCGGCTCTGACTTGTTCCGCCACTGTCACTGATGTCACTGTTTGCGCTGCTTAACGACATCACGTGACGTCCACCCACTTTCGCTAACTCCACCCAATGTGTCCACCCACTTCCAGCCAGCACGGTTCAGCGCGGTTGTAGTCGAAATGCAACTCCAACAGCCCCGCTCAGCCCGACTCAGCTCGACTCAGCACGGCACGGCTCAGCCGCGTTTGTAGTGGAAAAGCGGCATAATACAACGTTCTACAGTAGCTAATTTGAACGAAACACTACGTTATGGTTTCTATAGTAACAGCTCATACACAGGGATTTGTCCAATGGGTGCTCGATATCATGTAATTGTTGATGTGGTCACTTTTATGGAAGGTGTCTTTGGTTGTATATCAGTCAAACTTTCCTTCCTGTCAACATCTTTACTTAAAAATCTGGATTTTTCTTGAAACTAAAACCTTGGGGAATGATCTTTATAAGGAAATAATCAACAACAGAACGGAGGCAGGCGATCCGACATGAAGAGGAGTTACTCTAAGTGTCGTACAAATCCCTGCAAATGAGCCGTTGCTATAGAAACCGTAACGTAGTAAAATGAACACGCCTGTGATTTGAGTTTCATCCCAGGACTAATGTCAGAGCTGCTGTTGCGGAAAATGAATCAACACCTTCCGACCAATCAGACTGGAGAATTCAGAGACCTGTATAATGCACTGTTTTTAGAGCATTTATTGTTGCTACAGATGTATTGTACAGTATTGTCATGCCACGACAACGAGCAACCAGAACTTGCCTTGTGTTTTAAGAGACACTAAAATAAAGTTTACAAAGTGTTTAAGGGTGGATTTTTAAAGGAAAGTTCTACATTATCTCATCTGTAGCCGCTTTATCCTGTTCTACAGGGTCGCAGGCAAGCTGGAGCCTATCCCAGCTGACTACGGGTGAAAGGCGGGGTACACCCTGGACAAGTCGCCAGGTCATCACAGGGCTGACACATAGACACAGACAACCATTCACACTCACATTCACACCTACGCTCAATTTAGAGTCACCAGTTAACCTAACCTGCATGTCTTTGGACTGTGGGGGAAACCGGAGCACCCGGAGGAAACCCACGCGGACACGGGGAGAACATGCAAACTCCGCACAGAAAGGCCCTCGCCAGCCACGGGGCTCGAACCCGGACCTTCTTGCTGTGAGGCGACAGCGCTAACCACTACACCACCGTGTCGCCCAGTTCTACATTAAATAGGTTTTATATTGAGATATTTCTGATGAGTTTAGTGATTGTGGTGCAAATTTATATAAATATAAACTCATCAGAAATTCATTACTAAAGAAATCTTGGATGCCACTGAGGATCACATGGTCTGTAGAAAGGTTGCTGTGCAAGTCATTCAAGTTTACATAAAAAAATTAGAGCAAGAAAAAAGACTAATACTTGTCCAGGGTGTACCCCACCTCTCACCCATAGTCAGCTGGGATAGGCTCCAACTTGCCCACAACCCTACACAGGATAAGCGGTGATGGATAATGGGCAGATGGATAGATGGATGGAAAAAGACTAATAGACTAAAAGACTAAAGCAAGAAAAAAGACTAATGTGATTAGATGTTCATTGCTGATACACATGTATCCGTGTGTTTTTAGTCACGGTATTCTGTATATTCATCTCTTTTATATTTAATCCAAAAATAATGTTTGCCACTGGACATTAGCACAATCCTTTAGCCTCCGAATGTTTACACCGATAACTGCTACCACAGTTAACCTTTGTCATGTTAAAGCCTCTCTGTGCCTTAACTGTAAACAGGAAGATGGATAGATTGGTAAAATCAGCTTTGGAAGCGGTTTAATGTATGATATGTTTAAAAATGTTTGTATGTGAAATGCCATGGCTTTTTAAATTGAATTTTTAATGGTCTGTTTTATATTGTTTGAATACATAATAAATTTTATAAAATTGTATTTTGTATTTAATGTCCTTGCATGTATTTTGTTGTTCAAACAACAAAAAAGTATGAAAGAAAGAAAGCCTCATCTCATTATCTGTAGCCGCTTTATCCTGTTCTACAGGGTCGCAGGCGAGCTGGAGCCTATCCCAGCTGACTACGGGTGAAAGGCGGGGTACACCCTGGACAAGTCGCCAGGTCATCACAGGGCTGACACATAGACACAGACAACCATTCACACTCACATTCACACCTACGCTCAATTTAGAGTCACCAGTTAACCTAACCTGCATGTCTTTGGACTGTGGGGGAAACCGGAGCACCCGGAGGAAACCCACGCGGACACGGGGAGAACATGCAAACTCCACACAGAAAGGCTCTCACTGACCACAGGGCTCGAACCCAGACCTTCTTGCTGTGAGGCGACAGTGCTAACCACTACACCACTGTGCCACCCCTTGAAAGAAAGAAAGTATGAAACAGAATCTTGCATTTTACTCTTTTGCTGTTTTTTTTTTATAGCATCTTTAACAGAACCTGTGTGAGGTGGTTGTTTGTTTGTCTGGTTGGTTGGTTGGTTGGTTGGTTGGTTTTAGCACTAAAAATTCTATTTACTTTTTATCCATGTGACCACAAGATGACAGTACAGAGCTACCTGAACAGCAGATTACGACGGGCATAGAGAAACAAAATTTAAACACTTTAAGGCCTTATTTGCATTATTTAATATTTTAATGAATCATATTTGTATTTTAATGCTAAGCATAGAATTATATATGTTTTTCTGGAAAATATCACAGCAAAGAATATGACAGCTTTGTGTGCATGTTTATCACTTGGAAAATCAGACATTTATCTTGAATTCAGGAGATATTTCACATATTAACAAAAGTTCCACTTACAGTAAATTAAGGCTGCATTATTCTTAATTAAATCCAAATCTTTTTTTTTAAATAAGATCACAGTTCTCAAATAAGATTCTTTGAGGCCCCAATTTTGTTCAGTAGAATGTGTTTACATTGTTTAAAAAAGCCTCATTATTTATGCTGTCATAAACTGCAGAATAAATGTACAAATATCTCATCTCTCATCTCATCTCATTATCTCTAGCCACTTTATCCTTCTACAGGGTCGCAGGCAAGCTGGAGCCTATCCCAGCTGACTACGGGCGAAAGGCGGGGTACACCCTGGACAAGTCGCCAGGTCATCACAGGGCTGACACATAGACACAGACAACCATTCACACTCACACCTACGGTCAATTTAGAGTCACCAGTTAACCTAACCTGCATGTCTTTGGACTGCGGGGGAAACCGGAGCACCCGGAGGAAACCCACGCGGACACGGGGAGAACATGCAAACTCCACACAGAAAGGCCCTTGCCGGCCCCGGGGCTCGAACCCAGGACCTTCTTGCTGTGAGGCGACAGCGCTAACCACTACACCACCGTGCCGCCCTAATGAGATTTTTAAAACAATTTATTTTATATAAAGTATTTTTGTGTAGTGTTGTGTAGCGTAGACCTGATCACTCTGTACTGATGCACAGAATAAAACTCAACACATTAATGAACTGGAAGTGCACTCGGTAGGGTGCTTACTTCCGCCAAGCCACATGCTATCATCAGCATCAAATCACTTGAACCTAGGATAACACTAAAGCTGTCCACCAAATTTTATCCAAATCCGTTCACTACTTTTTGAGTTATGTTGGGAACAGACAAAAATATCCTGATCCACAGACATATCTGGATCCTGGGATCACATACAGATTTGCAGCAAAAGCTGATCAATTGTTCCTCGGCCCATGGATCACCTTTCCACTAAATTTTATCCAAATCCATTCACTACTTTTGGAGTTACAGTGGAAAAAGGCAGACAAACAAACGGAGGTGAAAACATAAACTATAATATAAATTAGAATGTAAACTAGAAATTAGTCCATTTGTATTGTGTTTTCATTTTTAAAGTGTTTTGAAAATCAATCAGTATTTTGTCATTGGGCCATAAAACAAGAAGGACAGAAGAATTAGTTGTTGTTGTTGTTGTTTTAATCAAACCAAGAGTAGAGGTGTGAACATTGCCAACAAGAAAAATCCCATCATTATTGTTTTACTTTCACCACAAAACCTAAAGGATGTGTTTAGTGGATCAAAGATGGCTAACAGCATGAAGATAAACTGCTACTGTATGTAGTGGCTGAAAGTAAAACTTTTACAACTGTTACAAAATTAGCAACAAAAAAGTGCAGATCTGATCTCTGTCGATCTGGGCATCAGTATATAGTATAATCTGCAAAACTGTCATTCAAGTTTTATTTTTGTATTTGATTGTACAAGTATAAAGGTAAAATGTCAAATAAATGAAAAATGAAACAACGGTGGTGTAGTGATTAACACTGTCGTCTCACAGCAAGAAGGTTCTGGGTTCAAGCCCAGGGGCCTTTCTGTGTGGAGTTTGCATGTTCTCCCTGTGTCTGTGTGGGTTTCCTCCAGGTGCTCCGGTTTCCCCCACAGTCCAAAGGCATGCAGGTTAGGCTAATTGGTGGCTCTAAATTGACCGTGAGTGTGAATGGTTGTTTGTCTCTATGTGTCAACCCTGTGATGATCTGGCGACTTGTCCAGGGTGTACCCCGCCTCTCACCCATAGTCAGCTTGCCCACAACCATGCACAGGATCAGTGGCTATGGATGGATGGATGGATGGATGGATGGATGAAACCACTGTGGTGGAAATTTTGGTCTAAATTGTAACTCGACATACAAAATAAAAAAGAAAACCATAGCAAATTGTGACAGACAAAACATCATTCTCTGAGCTGGTGATGCAGAAATACAGTGGTATGCAAAACTTTGGGCACCCCTGGTCAAAATTGCTGTTACTCTGAACAGTTAAGCAAGTTGAAGATGAAATGATCTCCAAAAGGTATAAAGTTAAAGATGACTCATTCCCTTTATATTTTAAGCAAAAACAATTCTTTATTTTCATCTTTTACATTTTCTAAATGACAAAAAAGGAAAAGGGCCCGAAGCAAAAGTTTGGGCACCCTGCATGGATGGTCAGTACCTAGTAACACCCCCTTTGGCAAGTATCACAGCTAATAATCTTTCAGTTCTTACCTGGGGGATTTTCACACATTCGTCCTTGCAAAAGGCTGCCAGTTCTACAAGTTTCTTGGGCTGTCTTGCATGCACTGCTCTTCTGAGATCTATCCCCAGATTTTCAATGATGTTTAGGTCAGGGGACTGTGAGGGCCAGGGCAAAACCTTCAGCTTGTGCCTCTTGAGGTATTCCGTTGTAGATTTTGAGGTGTGTTTTGGATCATCGTCTTATTGTATGACCCATCCTCTTTTTAACTTCAACTTTTTACAGATGGTGTGATGTTTGCTTCCAGAGTTTGCTGGTATTTATTCGAATCCATGTTTCCTTCGACCAATGAAATGTGCCCTGTGCCACTGGCTGCAACACAACCCCAAAGCATGATCGATCCACACCCATGCTTCAGAGTTGGAGAGGTGTTCTTTTCCTGGAATTTGGCACCCTTTTTTCTCCAAACATACCTTTGCACATTGTGGCCAAAAAGTTCTATTTTGATTTCATCAGTCCACAGGACTTGTTTCCAAAATGCATCAGGCTTATTTAGATGTTCATTTGCAAACTTCAGATGCTGTATTTTGTGGCTAGGACGCAGGAAAGGTTTTCTTCTGATGACTCTTCCATGAAGGTCATATTTGTTCAGGTGTCACTGCATAGTAGAACAGTGCACCACCACTCCAGGGTCTGCTAAATCTTTCTGAAGGTCTTTTGCAGTCAAACAGGGTTTTTATTTGCCTTTCTAGCAATCCAACGAGCAGTTCTTTCAGAAGGTTTTCTTCATCTTCCAGACCTCACCTTGATCTCCACTGTTTCTGTTAACTGCCATTTCTTAATAACATTACTATCTGAGGAAACAGCTACCTGAAAACACTTTGCTATGTTCTTGTAGCCTTCTCCTGCTTTGTAAGCATCAATTATTTTATTATTCAGAATGCGAGGGAGTTGCTTAGAGGAGCCCATGGCTGTTGATTTTAGGGACAAGTTTGAGGAGTCAGAGAATTTATACAGTTTTGAAATCTGCATCATCTGACCTTTCCTAACGAAGAATTTGAACAAGCCACAGCTCAATAAGCTAATTAAGGTCTGGAACCTTGGTAAAAGTTACCTGAGAACGCAAATGTATTGGGGTGTCCAAACTTTCACATGGTGTTCCTTTTCTTTTTTCACTCTCCAATTGTACAAAACAAAAATAATACACAAATCTTGCTGAAAAGAAATGTGTCGTCTTTACCTTTATGCCTTTTGGTGATCAGCTCATCTTCTGCTCACTTAACTATTCACAGTAACAGACATTTTCAGAAGGGTGCCCAAACTTTTGCATGCCACTGTATAAAGTATAAAATATACATTAATACACATTCACATGTACAAAGCATATATATATATGAGATATCTATATTGTAAGCTTGTTCTTGGGACCTCCCCCCCCCCCCCAATTCTATTTTATGCTGTACAATGCATCTTTTTCTTTTTGCATGTCTGATAACTTGCAGCTGTAACAAAACAATTTCCCAGCTTAAAGTAAGTCTATCCCTCTATCTATTGATCTATCTATCTACATTTCTTAGTTCATTTTAATTTCCTACATTTTTTAATGACAATTTGCATGCATTAGCAGTATGTAGTTTCTGGTGGATGTCATTTTGGACAGAACGTAAAGGTAACTATAATTTCTTGTTTCTTTCCAAATGTGCACCAAGCAAAAGAAATTTAAAAAAAAGGCAAATCTCTGGTGGAGGTGCTATTTAATAATTAGTGAACGAGTTCCCAAAGTAGATGTGATGTCGCTTGAATTCATCATAAGAGAAACTCTGAAGAATTCCCCATCATCCACTGGGCTCAAACCCAGAATCTTCTTGCTGTGAGGTGACAGTGCTAACCACTACACCACCTGAAGGAGTTGTTCATTCAAAATATCTGAAACTGTTCATTTTGTCTCGACACACCATTATTTCTCTTTGGTTGAAGCCCAGAATGGGTTATTGCTTTCTATAAAGTGTAACACCTTCAGCATGAGTTTTAGTTAGCACAGTTGAACCATTTTTCTAAATCCTGTTCCTCACTACACTCAACTTCCAGCTCGTCAACAATCCGTGCACTGTTTTTACGAAGTAAGCTATATAAATAAAAAATTTGATGGATTAAGACTTGATTGAGGCCAAACACTGGAACATGTCAGTCAGCCAAGCAGAGTAACACATCCTTTTTTAATTCAACATAGAGAAATAAATACCAAAAGGCTTTCACTAAGAATCCATTAAGGCTGAGTTTGTGAAGCTTTTATCATTAATTAGACCAGTGTGGGTGTGCTGAAGAGACAAAAGCAGACACGGCAGCATTTCTCAGTTTTATTTGCCTTAGATTAGTTGAGAGGACCTGAGTCCATTCACGCAAATTGTTTTATTGTCCTCGTCAGTGCAAAGTCAATACTCTTTCACTCACGTAACCTTAACAAAAGCGTACATCATTGCCATGAACAAAGACATTTTTACGACATCGCATTCCGGCTTCGCCCGGCAACCAGGCAGCTGTCAGTCAACCAGAGTTTAAAAAGAGCACCGCAGTTCCAAGCTACCAGACCCCAACCTTCAGAGCTCTTTACTCCACAATCAGAGTGCTCCAGAAGCCTTACTCGACGACCAAGATGAAGATGAGGATGTGTGTCTTGCAGTGTTGTCTGACCCTGCTGGGTTTGTCTCTGGTGCTGTGCAGTAACGGCGTCTCTTCTCAACCAGACCTGGATCTGCGACCCCGCAGACTTCTGCAAAGATTTCAGGGCCTTGGCGTGGATGCACAGGTTAGACTGCATGAACACTGACACAAAAAACACCATAATATGCAAATGCAATACGTTTGCTTATTATTGTTGTGACAGGATGCTGGTCTAGCCTTATCTTCGTTACTAACCATGTAACATACCGGTGGTGTCTTATAGCTTAAGTGACAGAGTGCGAAATGAAGTAACTTAGACATTGTAACAACAGACATTGTTGCATGGCAGCTTCTCCGAAGTCCAGACACCAGATCTTTAGATTATAAATCATTCCTCATCTACAGTAGTACATGAGTTTCCAGGATGATGAGTATGAGCAGAAGAGTCTTGGGACGAGCACAAGACAGATCTTTCTGATTACAACAGCAGTTTACAGTTGATCTGATGGAGAGCTTCCACTGAAACAAGGGTCAAACTGTTTTTTTTGGGAAGTGCACATCTTTAGGGACTATCTACAAAACAAGTCAACTCCAAGCAGAAGCAGTATCATGACGAATCAGGGAGATTCAGAGGACAAGATGAGTGCACGTAGTGCATATGCCTCTCACCGAGAGAGCAGATTATTTAGGTACGCTCACTATAGGAGTGGTTTAAAATGGTAGATACTATGATTAGAGTGCAAGCAGGGACTCTGGGAAGGACTCGAGCATATCTTGTAGCTAAATCATACAAAGCTCAATCATTTCCTATCCAGAATAATTTCCTTGATTTTTTTCACATTCTCGTGAGAACTCCAGCTTTACAGGATAAATTGAGGTGCCAATCATTTCATTAGGCAAGTATTAGATTAGCAGGGATACCTCTGAGAATGAAAATGGCAGGGAAAGACATTTGCTGTCAATCATTTCAGCCTGGGAAAGGGGCTGATCATGACAAGCCCGGCTGAGACGTCAGTCAACTTCAACTTGCCTTCTCAAGCTATTTTGGCGTTTCTGTGAAATACTCATTTTTAAAAGAAAGAATATATATAATTTTCTAACCTCTATATTCAAACTATCCTGTCTTCTTCCACATTCAGGAGTGGACAAAGAATGATCTGAAGAACATTCTATCCCAGCTCACTTTGCCAGAGTCAGAGTTTCAAGAGAGTGACATTTCTACTCTGGGGACCAAACAAGATCTCACCATGGAATTCGAGAGATCAGCAGAAGACCCCGACAGCCTCCCACCTCGAGAGCGAAAAGCAGGCTGCAAGAACTTCTACTGGAAAGGATTCACTTCCTGCTGAGGTCATTGCTGTTGAATGTCCCCACCGTCACCTGTGACCCACCAGTTTGATCGAAATAAGTCACTGATTTCTATCCATTAATTGTATCATATCAATCAGACTTGACTGTAACTTTAATCTTTCTAAAAATAAAGACTAATGCGTCATTTGATTTTCAGTTGTGTGCATATGTGTCTAAATAGGAACCTCAGTCAGGACAGAGAGCAAAGACAAACAGTTTCAGAGGTGCCAAAACTTATGATTCTTCACCATTTGTTAAGGCAGTGTGTCAGTTTTTTCAGATTTTTCAGACCAAATGTGAATAAAAGCCAATTCACAGAAAGGGAACTTCACGTGACATTGTCAAGGTGAACTTTGCATTGTGAATTCACAAGTCTTGCTTTCGTAAGAATCAAACTCATCTGGATGGGACTGTGGTATCTTTGGTCAGATAAAAATAATAGTAATGATCATAAAGTAGCTCCACTTTGGACATTTGGATTGCAAGAATTTCTTACTGTTTCTTGATGCATATAAAAAAAATAGTTTCCTGGGTTTTTTTCTCTGCTAGCTAGAATTTTCTTGGTAGCAATGTTGGTATGTCTATAGTTTAGTGGACACGATAGTATGGTTTTGCAGACATATTCAAAAATAAGTTGGGTCCAAAATAAGATGTGGTGATGGGTTTCATGTGTTGCAGAGATAGCTAGCCTTCATTTCATCCTCCCTGATTTTAGCTGTTGTGTGAAAGTTGAAAGCTAGCTCGTGTATGGGAACTGGGAGGAAACACCATCACCACCAACAACACCAACAACAGAACTGCAGCACATGCGGTGCTTGGACCCCTAAAAAAGAAATTTAAAAATGAAATAAAATGGGCAATTCGGCACGGTGGTGCAGTGGTTAGCGCTGTCGCCTCACAGCAAGAAGGTCCTGGGTTCGAGCCCCGGGGCCGGCGAGGGCCTTTCTGTGCGGAGTTTGCATGTTCTCCCTGTGTCCGCGTGGGTTTCCTCCGGGTGCTCCGGTTTCCCCCACAGTCCAAAGACATGCAGGTTAGGCTAACTGGTGACTCTAAATTGACCGTAGGTGTGAATGTGAATGGCTGTCTGTGTCTATGTGTCAGCCCTGTGATGACCTGGCGACTTGTCCAGGGTGTACAAGTTCGCCCGTAGTCAGCTGGGATAGGCTCCAGCTTGCCTGCGACCCTGTAGAAGGATAAAGCGGCTAGACATAATGAGATGAGATAGGCAATTTGAAGTTGTGCT
Organism: Neoarius graeffei; assembly: GCF_027579695.1. Classification (NCBI taxonomy): domain Eukaryota; kingdom Metazoa; phylum Chordata; class Actinopteri; order Siluriformes; family Ariidae; genus Neoarius; species Neoarius graeffei. Next base: position 59,900,998 of record NC_083584.1, read on the forward strand.
TGAAGAGCACCAGGTTTATAAAACATATCCAGTAAGTTGGCCGATGTGGGTGTTTACAGGCACTTTAAATATGATGAGAGAAAACTGTTGGACATGAGAGACCCCTTAAAAATAGCAGCGAGAGAGGAAGGAAGGTGACTCACAAGATGGACAAAGAAAGTCAGCGAGACAGAGTAAGAAACGGAGGATGGTTAGCATTAATGGTCATCCATAGCAACGTCTCGTCACATTAGCAGACGTGGTAATGGAGCACAAGCGAGGTGTGTGGACACACACATCCGTCTGATGTCTTTCTCATTAGTGTGTTATTAGTTGTGAAAGCTGTGCTGCTCTTTGGTGCTCCATCTTCAGAGGCTCACACAATCCAGAGATGTGGAAAAGCCTGTTAGTCAGCAGTAATTGTTATTTAATTATGCTCCTGAAAGCAGCGCAAATATTTAAGCTCATGTGGTCTGTTTGATTAACAAGCTTGAGAAGAAGCTTTGTCAAGCATTAAAAATCACTTGCCACTTGGATGTTTACAAAGCAGAGATATTTATCTTTCTTGACTCTCTCTCTCCCCCTCTTTATAGATAGATAGATAGATAGATAGATAGATAGATAGATAGATAGATAGATAGATAGATAGATAGATAGATAGATAGATAGATAGTGAATTAACTGTGTGTGTGTGTGTGTGTGTGTGTGTGTGTGTGTGTGTGTGTGTGTGTGTGCAATCCAGTGACGGATTATTGGACGTGAACTAGTCCTTTTAAAGGCTGTGAGTTTCATTCCTGCCAGTAACATCACCACTTCTAGAACAGCTTCAGGTACATAAACTTCTTAAACACCATACACTCACCGGCCAATTTAATAGGAACTTGTTCTTGGTTCAAAGATTCCTGTTCTTGGTTGCAGGAGTGGAACCCAATGTGTTCTGCTGTTGCACACTGAGATGCTTTTCTGCTCACCACGGTTGTAAAGAGTGATTATATGAGTTACTATATCCTTCCTGGCAGCTCGAACCAATCTGTCCATTTTTCTCTGAGCTCTCTTTATCAACAAGGCATTTGTTTCCACCCGCAGAACTGTCACTCACTCACTCAATGTGTTTTTTTTGTTTTTCGCACCATTCGGTGTAAACTCTAGAGACTGTTGTGTGTGAAAACCCCAGGAGATCAGCAGTTTCTGAAATACTCAAACCAGTCCATCTGGCTCAAACCAACACCCATGCCACAGTGAAAGAAAGTCACACTTTGAGATCACAGTTTTTCCCATTCTGATGTTTGAAGTGAACATGAACTGAAGCTCTTGATTTGTATCTGCATGATTTGATGCATTGTGCTGCTGCCAAGGGGTCGGCTGATTACAGAACTGCATCAAACAGCAGGTGGATGGAGGGGTGTTCCTAATAAAGTGGCCAGTGAGTGTATAAGCAATTAACATGACTGAACAGAAATAACAGTTAAACAGTTACCTTTTTATTGAATGCTTAAGTAAAACTATTCATGATTTTTTCATCTAAAGAGTTTGGTATAGTGGTTATCGTGGTTACAGTGGTTTTGTTTCACAATCACCGCTTTTGACTCATCGACACTGGACAGATAAGAGACAGCAGATTTGGATCTTACATAGGAAGAATAATCTATTCTATTCTATTCTTCTCTGAATATCTGTTTTTAGACATTGTTTTCATTGTTGACAAGAGTAAATACATTTGTACTGTAATAACTCTGAAAATCTCTGAATACTTCACTTTATGACCTAATAACTGGATTAAAAGGTCAAAATGCCTGTCAAATGGAAAGAATTTGTGTATACACACACACACACACACACACACACACACACACACACACACACACACACACACACACACAGTGGATATAAAAAGTCTACACACCGCGTTAAAATGATCAGTTTTTCTGATGCAAAAAAATTAGACCACAATAAATAATTTCAAAACTTTTCCCACCTTTAATGTGACCTATAACCTGTGCAATTCAATTGAAAAACAAACAAATCTGTTAGGGGGATAAACATAAAAAATAAAAAACGTACAATAAGCTGGTTGCATAAGTGTACACACCAGTGGCGGCTCCTGAATTTTTTTTCAGGGGGGGCAATTTCCCCCCGTTATGTCTACATGGACCATAAATGTCCACAGGACTGAAGTAAATTGACCTAGGTAGCAAATCAATTGGCTGAACTTGTTTTTGCCTGGTAAATTCATATATCAATAAAGACAATATCTCTTCTCTCCACTAGGTGGCAACACTGAACAAGTTAAAGGTGGCAAACTAAGGTAGCCTAGTAAACTAGACCCACCTGCCCAGCGGCCAAAAATATTTTTGCCTACGAGTGGCAAATATTCACATTTAGTCTGGCTTGCCAGGCTAAAACTAAGGAAGATTCATTGTGAAGCCTTCAAAGCAAAACATTTGGCATCACAATCAATTAATATTACATTTCTCATTTATTTTCTCATATTATTCCAGTATTCTATAATAAGTAGACACAAATTCTTAATTATAAACATATTCTAATTTCTTCATTCTAAAGAATGCAATTAAAGTGGCAGGATATAAATCCAAAACAAGTGTTTATTTAAGTTTTGAAAAAGATGAAGAAAAGCATAACCATCAAACAAACGTGCAGCTTAATTATGTGTTTTTTTATATGGAATTGCACCATTTTAACAACAAATAATAATTCTAAATAAATTCTGCAGTTTTTTTTCCCAAGAATTCCTCCAGAAAGCCATGCCTTAAAAGGAAATTTAAAGTATTACAAGCATGTCAATTAACACAAAAGGCTTTAGTTATTTAGCTATATACACACAAGGTTACACAAGGTTTTGTAGTCAGTGCAACTTGGCTTAACAAGTTGGAAAAAAGGTAAGGTGCTGCTGGCTCCAATGAACACAGATATACTGTACAATATATAAAAACTGAAAATATGCTTAATTTACACCAAGTCAGAGAGAACTTGAGGCTACTGAAATATTCCAAGCATGGCAATGTTAAACTGCCATTGGCAAAACAAAAACATGGCAATGTTAAACTGCCATTGGTAAAACAACTGCCATTGGTAACACACACACACACACACACACACACACACACACACACACACAAAAAAAAACACACTTTTGCCTAGTAAATTCAAATATCAGATATCACTGTACCATCTGCTGTGCTACTTCCAGGGTGGAAGAGAATGCAAGGGTAGCAAAAAAGAGCACTGACTACATCACAGCCAGCTAGCCAAGTTTTCCGGTGGTACCAGTTCTTGTTAAAACCTCTTGAGTAGGTCTTCTCCCCCTTCGTAGACACTTGCTTGATGTTTAAATTCGGTCTAGGAGGTCCTAGCTGTTTGATTGCCGTTTTCTCCTCATTGGTACGATGACTAAAGGGAACTTCTTTCAGAGACGCTATCGTATTGTTGCACTCAACACTCGCCGCTATCTTCTTCATAGAATGTTCACACATTTCCCGCGCAAGTTGCGTTTTCCAGCCCAAAATTATGTTCAAAACCCGCCAAAATGCACTTAAAACCGCCCAATCTGGCAACACTTGCGTGGCGCAACAGGCGTATGACGTAAGCACGCTGCTTGTGCAAGCACATAAAACCTAATAGAAAATGCATTGGGAGCATGATTTTCGAAAAAACGTACGTACCATTAGTGTCAATGGGAGATTTTGGGGCAAATCTGAACCTGACAGAAATCGTCCCAAAAGGGCGTGGCTACACCAGGCACGACCTTAGCCTGATTGGACAATGACATTACTGTTGCCATGGTAGTAGGAGTGATAAAAAAAAAATCTCCCTCCCTGTTTGGGAGTGCGTCGCCCAAATTCCCCATTAACGAGCCGCCAGTGGTTCTAAATACCAGTCAATTTTGGCCCAAAACCTTCAGGTGTCTGCTAGAAAGCTGAAGATGAAGAGGAATTTCATCTTTCAGCACAACAATGACCCCAAAAAAGTTTTGGAACGGCCCAGCCAGAGCCCAGACCTAAACCCAATTGAAAATCTGTGGGGTGACCTGAATAGGGCTGTGCACAAGACGCCCTCACAATCTGACAGGTTCGGAGTGCTTTTGCAAGGAAGAGTGGGCAAATATTGCCAAGTCTAGATGTGGCAGGCTGATAGACTCTGACCCAAAAAGACCGAATGCTGTAATTAAATCAAAAGGTGCTTCAACAAAGTATTAGTTTACGGGTGTGCACACTTATGCAACCAGCTTATTGTACTTTTTTTTTATGCTTTCCCCCCTAACAGACTTGTTTGCTTTTCAATTGAATTGTACAGGTTATAGGTCACATTAAAGGTGGGAAAAGTTTTAAAATTATTTATCATGGTCTCATATTTAACGTTAAAAAAACCTATCATTTTAACGAGGTGTGTACACTTTTTATATCCACTGTATTTGCTTGAGTAGACAATCACAAAATCTCCTCTCTAATATCTACTCTTAACAGTTATATATTTCCACACTCACATTTCCCGATGATGAATACAGAACTCATTAACACTCTCTCGGGGCTCCTAAGCAATGCAGCCTATCTCTCCTGTCCATGCTGTCTCTGCAGTAAAATCTCACTGACAGTTATGTGTAGATATATGTGCCTGTGTGTGTGTAGGGGGAGAAAAAAAAAAACTTATTACCCCTGTGACTGCCCCTCTCTCTGTGTGTTACGGTTAAAAGGGGAAAATATCTACAAGGAAGCCACAAAGGCACCTTCTTTGACGTCTATTTCATATGACAATGCATAGCTTTCAGGACTTCATTGTGAAGAAACGGTGTCTGTTCAGTCCCATTGTTTAAAAATGTTCGCCTGTGTCCGTCTGCTCAGATGGAGATAAGCCCTTACTGTCCGCCAGCTGTTGAGCCGTCAATCAAACAGCCCACCGGCATGCTAATGCTAATGCCGTGGTGGTGATGAGTCATAGTTCCAGCATAATAAATAGATGGTTAAAAGGCAGAATATAATTCTTTCAAAAATTGGTGATATTGTAAATATTTGAAGGACCAATAGGTGTCTTTGAATGTCATTTTTTTTATTTTTAATAAGCATTCTGTATTATTGTGCATGCATACCCATTAACCTTTCTGTGTTAGACTGATTCTTGTGGAGCCATCAGTCTAACACGGACACCAGGCATAACTAATCAACCATCATGGAATTAGCTAAACGCCACAAGCAACAAACAACCAATCAGCCAGTTCAAAGACAAACAGCAGGACATCCTCTCAAGTGTACATTTGCATGTGTATGTTCTCAATAAAACAGCATGGTGTCAACACACCAGGCAAGTCCATTAGCCCATGTGGCCCTCTTCACAATTCTTCCCATTAAACACTATTTTCCATTCTTCCTACTGCTCAACCTTAATAAGTGTGCGTGTGTACATATGTACATGTATTTATCTGTTTGTAAGGACCAAAAGTGACGAAATACTCTTAAAAATGTATGATCGTGCAGAGCATCCTCACAATGATACAATATCATCAGAAGGACATCATCAAAATAATCCTATCATTATACATTGAATCACTGGACACTATTTGACACATATTCCAATGACAGGATACTATCAAAAGTCCCCACAATGATAGGATAGTCTCAAATGCCCTCACAAGGTCAGAGGATATAATCAAATGTCCTCACAGTTACAGAACAGTTCCAAATGTCAAAGAATAGTGTCAAAGGATAGAGTGATACAGTGATAGAGTGGCATTTGGTATCATCACAATGATAAGATATCGTCAAATGTCTTCACAATGATAGAACAGTGACATATGTCTTCACATTCACTCCTTTTGGTAATTATAGCTTTTATTTAAAAAAAGAAAAGAAAGAAAGAAAACCCAACATTTATGCGTGTAATAATGTTTAAAATATTGATATAATGTACTATAATATTCATAGAAAATCAAATGGGAATAATGCCTTCAGTTAAATATAATTTAGTCCATGCTGCACATTAACTTAATTTCATCAACAGTACTGCATTCTATTAATCAGGAAAACGCATTAGAGAAATGAACCGGGTAAAATGGAGAATTCTACATTTATATCTTCATTTAAGTTCATTTGAGCAGTCATTTTAAAATCAACACATCTCCTGCTCCATGCTGAAACACAAAATGAGCTGTACCATCAACTGGATTTATAAAACCACACGATGGCTTTCTGTTTTTTATTTTTCTTCTTAAGGCATTTATGCATGGACAATTGACAAGACGTGAACACCAGGGTTTCTAATTAACACTGTGCTATATCTAAAACATGTGTATTGTGGCAGTGGGGGCGTGGTCAAGCGTCGGTCTGTGACCGGAGGGCAGAGTCAGGGAAGGTAAGTGGCAGAATCACTGCACCTGAGGTTAATTAACGTGTGTTTGTGTGTCTTCCCCAGTGACCACACCCTATTTAAGGAGAGAGCGAGAGTAGAGGAGAGCTCTCTCCCACACCAGATGACTTGTGTGTCTATGTGCGTGGCTGGGAGAGTGTACTGTATGTGAGTACTGAAAAGTGCAAATAAAAAGAGTTTTTTGGAACTCAGTTCTGGCCTGCCGTCCTTCTGTGCTCCACCCACCTGCTCTGACTACTACAGTGGTGCCGAAACCCGGGACCGAGCACAGAAGAGAACAGCCCCATGGAGTCCTCTCCCTTCGCAGACCTGATCCACGCCCTCACCACGGCCCAACAGAGCCAGCACCAGGCGCTGCTCGCCCTCCGAAAGGAGCAAGAACAACGGTTCGAGGCCCTGGTGCTGGCGCAACAGACAGATCATCAGGCGTTCCGGCACCTCCTCGCGTCGGCGGGGTCCACCATCTCCACAGCTGCGAGACCACTCCATCTCACCCCAACGAAGATGGGCCCGCATGATGACCCCGAGGCCTTCCTCATGCTATTTGAACAAGCAGCAGAGGCCTCAGGGTGGCCGGTGGAACAGCACGTGACGTGCCTCCTCCCCCTGCTAATGGGCGAGGCACAGCTGGCCGCGCTACAGCTCCCCACCGACAGCTGGCTGGTCTATGCGGACCTGCGCCAGGCCGTCCTCCAGCGTGTGGGGTGCACCCCTGAACAACATCGTCAGTGCTTCCGCGCTCTGTGCCTAGAGGAGGTCAGCCGCCCATTTGCGTTTGGCCAGCAACTCCGGGACGCCTGCAGGCGGTGGCTGAGGGCTGACAACCGTGACACAGAGGGAGTCGTCAACCTGGTGGCACTGGAGCAGTTTGTTGTGCAACTTCCCAAAGGAACAGCGGAGTGGGTCCAGTGCCATCGCCCGGCTTTGCTGGATCAGGCCATCGAGTTGGCGGAGGATCATTTGGCGGCTGTTCCCGCAGCAGGATCACAGATCTCATCTTCACTTCTCTCCTCTCTCTCCCCCTCCCCTTCTGTGTCTCGTCCTCGCCCCGTTCACCCACCACGGAGGTGGGGGCCGGCTCCCTCACAGCCGGTCCGCTGCACCTGCGGTGTCCTCCCGTTTCCCACTTCCGTGTCTGTCTCTCCCCCCCCTCAGGTGAGTGAGCCCCAGAGTACCAGTGCAGAGAGAAAGCCCGGGCCAGTTTGCTGGCACTGCGGGGAGCCGGGGCATCTCCAGCATCAATGCTCGGCAAAGGAGGTGGGCGCAGTGGTCCAGATCCCCGACGTGCCAGGAGCCACCCTTGATTGGGCTGGAGCATATCGCATACCAGTGAGTATCCAAGGGGATACATATCAGGCTTTGGTGGACTCTGGCTGTAATCAGACCTCAATCCACCAAAGCCTGGTGCAAGATGAGGCATTGGGGGGAGCACAGGTGGTGAAGGTGTTCTGTGTGCACGGGGATGTTCACAACTACCCTTTAATGTCAGTCCATATTTTTTTCAGAGGGGAAAAATTTAAAGGCGGCGGTTAATCCTCGCCTCACCCACTCGATAATTTTGGGGACTGATTGGCTGGGATTCGGGGAGTTAATGAGTCATTTAGTAAAGAGTGGGTCCTGCTGTATTTCAGCAAGGGGAGGTCCCGGTGTGGATTTGTCGGGAGCAGCTGTCACAGAGCCGTCTACGTCATCTCCACGTCAGAGTGAGGAGCTGCCGGCTCCTCCTCCCTCTCTCGGGGAATCCCTCGTGGATTTCCTGTTAGAGCAGTCGCGAGACGAGACTCTGCAGCATGCGTTTGACCAAGTGAGAGTAATCGATGGTCAAACACTCCAGCCAAACGCCACCCTGTCCTTCCCCTATTTTCCTATTATGAAGGAAAGATTATATCGAGTGACGCAGGACACTCAAACTAAAGAACAAATCACACAGCTCTTGATTCCAAAAAGCCACCAGGAATTGGTATTCCAGGCGGCTCACTTTAATCCCATGGCTGGACACTTAGGGCAGGATAAAACACTTGCCCGAATAATGGCCCGGTTCTATTGGCCAGGGATTCGTGGCGATGTCCGTAATTGGTGTACGGCGTGCCACAAATGCCAGTTAGTAAATCCAGCGGCCATTCCAAAAGCGCCTTTGCGCCCTCTCCCATTAATCGAGACCCCGTTCGAAAGAATTGGGATGGATCTCATCGGGCCATTAGATCGGTCAACACGAGGGTACCGCTTTATTTTAGTTCTGGTGGACTATGCAACGCGATACCCGGAAGCGGTGCCTCTTCGCAATATCTCAGCACGCAGTATTGCAGAAGCGCTCTTCCGCGTCATCTCCCGAGTTGGAATCCCGAAAGAAATTCTGACTGACCAAGGCACCTCGTTTATGTCACGTACACTGAACGAACTGTATGGGTTGTTGGGTATTAAGCCGATCCGCACCAGCGTGTACCACCCACAAACGGACGGTTTAGCTGAACGGTTCAATCGCACCCTCAAGAATATAATTTAAAAATTTGTAAGTGAGGACGCATGTAATTGGGATAAATGGCTCGAACCCTTGTTATTTGCAGTGCGAGAGGTCTCCCAAGCCTCCATGGGGTTCTCCCCGTTTGAATTGTTATATGGGCGTAAGCTGCGCAGCATTCTAGATGTGCTGCAAGAAAATTGGGAGGAGGGACCTTCACCAAGTAAAAATGAAATTCAATACATTATTGACCTGCGTGCAAAACTCCACACACTCACACACCTAACCCAGGAGAATTTGCGGCAGGCCCAAGAATGACAAACCCGCCTGTACGACAAGGGTACGCACCTTAGGGAGTTCACACCAGGAGATAAAGTACTAGTACTGTTGCCGGCGAGTCGGGGACATTGACTATGAGGTGAGGTGAACGGACAGGGGTGGGGCACTACAGATTTACCACCTCAATCTGCTCAAACTCTGGAACGAGGAGGTCCCCGTGGCATTGGTGTTGGTGGTTCTGGAGAAGGCGGAACTGGGGCCGGAGGTTCAAAAGGGAGCATTGGCATCGCGTACCTCTCCGGTCCCCTGTGGAGACCACCTCTCCCCAACCCAACTCACGGAGGTTGCCCAGTTGCAGACTGAGTTTTCAGACGTGTTCTCGCCCCTGCCTGGCCGCACCAACCTCATAGAGCACCACATTGAGATGCCCCCCCAGGGGTGGTAGTGCATAGCCGCCCTTACAGGCTACCCGAACACAAGAAAAAATTGGTTCGGGAAGAACTCGAGGCCATGCTTGAAATGGGCATCGTCGAGGAGTCCCACAGTGACTGGAGCAGCCCGGTGGTTGTGGTACCCAAGGCCGATGGGTCGGTCCAGTTCTGTGTAGACTATAGAAAAGTCAATGTGGTGTCTAAATTCGACGTGTACCCAATGCCTCGTATTGATGAGTTGCTCGATCGACTAGGCACGGCTCGCTTTTACTCGATGCTGGATTTGACAAAGGGTTATTGGCAGATCCCCTTGACTCCATTATCCCAAGAAAAAATGGCCTTTTCCACACCGTTCGGCTTACACCAGTTTGTCACATTTCCTTTTGGGCTGTTTGGGGCGCCCGCTACGTTTCAGCGGCTGATGGATAGGGTCCTCCGCCCCCACGCCACCTATGCGGCAGCATACCTCGACAACATCATTATTTATAGTAATGACTGGCTGCAGCACCTACAACACCTGAGGGCCGTCCTTAGGCAGTTGAGGTGAGTGGGTCTCAGCCAACCCGAAGAAGTGTGCGATTGGGCGGGTGGAAGTACGGTATCTGGGCTTCCACTTGGGCAACAGGCAGGTGCGTCCCCAAATTAACAAGACAGCAGCAATTGCGGCCTGTCCGAGGCCCAAGACCAAAAAGGGGGTGAGACAGTTCCTGGGGCTGGCTGGCTATTATCGTAGGTTTATACCTAATTATTCGGACATCACCAGCCCGCTGACTGATCTCACTAAAAAGGGGGCACCAGATCCAGTCCAGTGGACGGAGCAATGCCAGAGGGCTTTTTCTGAGGTAAAGGCTGCACTGTGTGGGGGGCCACTGTTACACTCCCCTGACTTTTCTCTCCCCTTTATGTTACAGACAGATGTGTCGGACAGAGGGCTGGGGCCTGTTTTGTCCCAGGAAGTGGAGGGGGAGGACCGCCCGGAACTGTATATCAGTAGGAAGCTGTCGGTGCGTGAGGGGCGCTACAGCACTATTGAGAAGGAGTGCCTGGCAATCAAGTGGGCGGTCCTCACCCTCCGTTACTACTTGCTGGGACGTCCTTTCACTCTCTGTTCGGACCACGTGCCTCTCCAGTGGCTCCACCGCATGAAGGATGCCAATGTGCGGATCACCCATTGGTATCTGGCACTCCAACCCTTTAACTTCAAGGTGATCCACAGGCCGGGGGTGCAGATGGTCGTGGCGGACTTCCTCTCCCGTCAAGGGGGGGGGGGAGTCGGTTGCGGGCCGGACGGCCACCCGGCCTGAGTCGGGCGGTGGGGGTATGTGGCAGCGGGGGCGTGGTCAAGTGTTGGTCTGTGACCGGAGGGCAGAGTCAGGGAAGGTAAGTGGCAGAATCACTGCACCTGAGGTTAATTAACGTGTGTTTGTGTGTCTTCCCCAGTGACCGTGCCCTATTTAAGGAGAGAGCGAGAGTAGAGGAGAGCTCTCTCCCACAGCAGATGACTTGTGTGTGTATGTGTGTGGCTGGGAGAGTGTATGTGAGTACTGAAAAGTGCAAATAAAAATAGTTTTTTGGAACTCAGTTCTGGCCTGCCGTCCTTCTGTGCTCCACCCACCCGCTCTGACTACTACATGTATGTACTGTGTTGAGTCCAGGGCTTTCTGCCTAAATCAGAACTATTCAAACAGAATGGGTCAATTAAACAGGTGCACACACTCGGGTAATTTGCAAATGATAGGACAGAGTCACGTATGCAGTGGTAGATGGATGGAAGTGCAGGAAGAGTGTGTTTATTTTAAAACACCAGTCAGGCATACAAATCCAAAACGTCAGGCAAACTCAGAAACTGGGTCAAGCAAGGCACAAACAGACTATAGAAGGCAGAATGCAAAATATTAACGAGTTGAAAACTAGGAAGACAATATCAAACAAAGGCTCGGTAAGGACAGACATGAGGTACTGAGCACAATACTTTGCGAAGTCAGTTAGATCACAGCATCCTTATACACATGCGCTGATTGCACTCTAATCCCAGACAGGCGAGTGTAATTAGTCCTCAGTGTGTTTGTTGCTCAGAGCACAAATGCGTGCAAGTGAAAATTTGAGACACAGATGACAGACACCCCCCCCAACAAAAAAAGACCTCCCACCAGCTCCTTGGATGGCCCTGAGGATGAGGACCTGGTGCTGGACGCAGTTCTACCAGCACTCTGTTCTGGTTCGGGAAGGACGTGGCACTGAAACATGGGCTTAGGCAGAGGTTTGGGTTCTAGTTGGGCTTTGAGTGGGAGCGAGGACACAGGTGAAGCTTTTGGTTCTGGTTTGGACTGGGTTGTGGATGCAGGTGGAGGCTGAGGTATGGGTTTAGACATAGACTCAGACATAGACACGGGCATAGGCCCAGACTTGGACTCAGGCATTGGCATGAGCATGGGCTTACGCATAGGCATTGGTTCAGGTATAGGCATGAATATGGGCATGGACTTGTGCATGGATATGGACTCAGAGACCACTGTAGACTTTGCCTGAGTGACAGTCTTGTCCTTGCTGAATCCTAGCAGTGGGGTGATGACATCCTTGAAGACCGGCAGTGGAGCAAAGAGCTCATGATTGCTGAAGCCAGGCAGCACAGCAATGATATCCTTGAAGCCTGGAGGTGGGGCGAAGAGCTTGTTCCCACTGACATCTGGAGGAGAGGCCACCCTGTCAGCCTGTGGCACTGTGGGTGCAATCAGTTAATTATTGATATTAAGTGATCAATCTCATTAAATCAGTCTCATTAAATTTGAAGGTTAATAATTAAAATGAATCAATCCCATTGAATCGTTTACTTTGACTCTTTTGAATTGAATCATACCATAGAATCAGTCTCATTTGAAGTGAATCATTCAGTGAATCATTTAGTGAATCGTTCAATGAATCATTTAGTGAATCATACCACTGAATCATTTAGTGAATCATTTAGTGAATCATACCATTAATCCTGGTGCTTAATAATAAATTACCAAACAACTAAATTATGGTATATTTCCAAATTATTACGATCACTTACCATATTATATAACATATATGCACCTTTTTGAATTCTTCGAGGAGATTGGGGACTTTATATCATTCACACAAATAAACACAGTTTGTTTAATAAATGAATTTATTATAACAAAGATAAAAATAATAAATCAATATATACAAGCAGTGAGGTGTGTATATACATGTGTGGTGTGTGTGTGTGTGTGTGTATGGCCTAACTTGTTGCTAGCTAAAACAAAAGAATGTTATCTAAATAGAACAAAGGACTAGCTCTGTTGCTAACGTGCGCTTGTGTGTGTGTGTGTGTGTGTGTGTGTGTGTAGGACTTGACCATGTGTTTAGCCTCGTGTAGCTAACTACACGTGGTGGAGGCCTAGATTAGCCTTGTGTTGCTAGTGTGTGTGTTTGTGAAAGGCCCTATGGCCTAGCTAAAGTGTGTTTGTTAGGCCTGGTGAGGCCTACTGAGCACGTGTTGCTAAAGACAAAGGGAAGCTATCTAAAGTGTATCAGGCCTGGTCAGGCCTGTTGAGCACGTGTTTTCTCAGTAACAAAAAGATTCCACACTCATAACATTACCAAACTCACTGAAACCTTGATAAGGTCAAAATGTATGATAAGGAACTTATGGCCCTTTTCCACTACCCTTTTTCAGCTCACTTCAGCTCGCTTCAGCTCACTTCAGCCCGACACGGCTCGCGTTTCGACTACCAAAAAACAGCACGACTCAGCTCGCTTCAGCCCTGCTTAGCCCCTAAAACTCGCACGGTTTTGGAGTGGGGCTGAAGCGAGCCAAACCGTGCCGAGTGAGGCTGGGGGCGTGAGCAGACACTCCCCTGTGCACTGATTGGTGAGGAGGAGTGTCCTCACATGCCCACACACGCCCCGCGAGCACGCTGGGATCTGTAAACACCATAAACCCGGAAGAAGGAGAATTACGAATTACGAGAATTATGAAGTCTTCTCATCTGTACACTCTTGCCAGTATCTGTTGGCGTTGTCGGTGACAACAAGCCACAGCACCAAGACCAGCAACACTAACGATTCCATGTCCTCCATGTTTATTGTTTACTATTCGGGTCGTGAGACTACCGCTTAAAAGCTCACTGATGTCACTGTTTGCGCTGCTTAACGACATCACGTGACGTCCACCCACTTTCGCTAACTCCACCCAATGTGTCCACCCCCTTCCAGCCAGCACGGTTCAGCGCGGTTGTAGTCGAAATGCAACTCCAACAGCCCCGCTCAGCTCGACTCAGCATGGCACGGCTCAGCCCGGCTCAGCCGCGTTTGTAGTGGAAAAGCGGCAATAGTGTTAGTCAGAGAGAAAAGCATGCACAACCTATTAAACAATTGAGAGAACATAGAACCAAAATAAATCAACACGCTGCGTGTCTAACAGTGTAACAGATAAACCTGGGTTTAAATTCACACTATTTCAAATAAAAGCAGATTCCTAAGACTATCCTAATTATGCCCAAATGCCAAAATCTTACTTAATCCTGCCTTTAGCAAGATATGAAGAACTATTCACCGGTGTAGTTTCGGGCCTCGCCGTGGGAGCACGTGAGCCGCTCGTGATGGAGGCGTAGAAAACTTTCGGGTCCAGCGGAGCACTTGGGTGGTTCCCGAGGAAAGCAGAGGATTCTTGGTCTGAACCTCAGCGTTCGTGAGGAAAAGTCTCTGATCAGAATAAGATGCACAGCGCTTTTGAGTTAAAAAGGATTCAATCGCTTCTTAACTTTTAACTGCCTGGGCTGCAGTCGTGACGTCACTTCTAATACAAGTAAACCGGTTGTAACTCAGGTTGAGTTTAAAGATCGCGCGACTCTAGAGTTTACCTTTGCCAAGGGTAAGAAAGAAAATCGCGCTGAGTGATGGATCTTGCAAGAAAGAAAAAGACGTCTTTTGGGTGGAGGGCATCTCTTTATGCGTCTACCTCCCTTGAAAACCGGACGCGAGAGACAAAGATGGAAGCGTTGTCCCATTGTTTTATGTGCGCATGGCAGACTGACGTAGATGATCCCGCCCACGTGTGACATAGGTCACACGGAAGTTGCCTGGGAATTGTAGTTCTGACACAAGATGGCGGCATGATACCTACAGTCCCCCTTTTGGTCTCAGGGGTATGACGGAGTCGTAGCACTGAGAGCACCGTATCATATCATCGCTGTGTCCATAGTCCTTGAGGTAGAGTTGTCCTGTGCAGTTCATGGTGTCCTGCGAAGACTGTGTAAACTTGTGAGTTCCAGTAAGACAGTTGGAGACAGAGGCATTTTGGGCATATAATCACTATGGGCATTTTGGGCATATAATCACTAACTAGATCAAAACCACATAAAAAAACATTAAACATTGAACATGAAACATGTAGTGTTTAATTTCTTATGCATAAAAAAAACAAGAAAAGAGAAGAAATGAAGGAAGGAAAGAAGTATTAGTGTTTGGGTTGGCAAACCTAATCTTCTAGAAATCTTCTGTGTTTGGTAATAGCAGTGGGTGGTCTGGCCAGAGAGCGTGCGCTACTGCGGCTAAAGCTGTCAGGGACACAGACCATCTTATCTAGCTTGGCAATGTATTATGTATGGGTTGCCTGGGCAGACCCAGTGGATGTCTTTAGTGGGATGCATATCTCTAAGTCTTGTGGATTCACAAAAATGAGGATAACACTGCCAAGACTATATGCCAGGTGTATTTGCGATGAATACACACTAGTAATAACTGATTTTAGTATTTTATCTACCATGTTATACCGAAGGGTTATTACTTCATTGGGTTGGTGAAGTCTGACCGGGAATGTTAGTGTACGCTTATGGTTGAGTGATGCGTACAAGCTAGGTGGACATGATGGGCCTAGCTGTCGTCCACCCCCTTTTGGAGTGAGGACTGTTCAAAAGGTTTGATTCGATTATCATGGAAATCGATATGAAAGCGTTTGATTAGGCCTAGATGTCCTAATGTGATACGCGACGGGGAACGGTTTTCCCATGATCGAAAGGTCTCGACCAGGGTGGTAGGAACTTCTCTGAGATTCGGGCGTAGTAGGCTTTGTGTCCTTCTACTCTCGAATCGAGATTCTTTTGGGCACCTGTAAAGGTTGACTGTAGGTGGCGTCGTAGGTCGGCGACATGTTGATGTGCGGTGTATGCAATCGCGACGCTCATGGCCTCTGGTTTGTATAGGAGATGCGGGGGAAGAACCGACTCTCGCCCAGTCATCATCCCAAAGGGTGTGACTTCAGTGGCGCAATGAGGGGTGGACCGAATGGCCCTTAGCACCAAGGGAAGTTTCACATCCCAAATTTTACCATGGTTTGTGATATACTTTCGCAGCATGCTCACAATGGTTTGAATGGCTCGTTCAGCCTGACCAGAGAATTGAGGGTGGTACGCGATATGGAATTTCGCCTCGACGCCTAACATGTTCCACAGCGCAGCCATTACACCAGCGGTGAAATGGGTGTCTGTGTCGATGGATAGAGGGAGGTTTTTCAAAGAATTGTGGCCACTAGGGGGAATCGCGATGTCGGGTGTTTCGACACCGGACTCTGTGTGCAAAGACATGAACTGAAGTTCATCAGAAATTTGATCTCGCGTGGCACTCGGTTGATCGGTGTTCGCACTAATCTCGTCGCAACGGTTTTGTGCATATTTTGTGGGATCCAACGACTGTGGGGTTTTGTTTTGTGTGAAGCTGACTAAGTTTATGTCGCAGGGCTTGGTTGGGATTGGGTCGCCTTGTGAGAGCCGTGTGTCTGAGAGATGGTGGTGAAGACTTTAGCGCACATGAGAAGTGCGTTTTGTGTGTTTGCCTTCGCCACCGGGGGGGGCCCTACATCCTGACCCTCGCCTGCTGTTTCAGAGGGATCTCCTCCCCCTTTCACGAGATATACCCGTGGTTCCTGGCCTAGTCATGCCAGCGAATGGTCTTTTGTCATTTTTCTTGGGCTCTTTTGTTTTATCTGTTGAGGGGTCTGACGTCTCCTGTAACAGTTCTTTAATCTCAGCCAACTGGGCTTTTAAAGAGTCCAGCTCTGAGTGGAACTCACCAGGTTGGTCTGAGTCACTGTGTTGGTCGTCTCTACCCTTGTGTTTAGAGCTACGGTCGGAACACTTCTGCCGTTTCTGGTCAGAGAGGGGATGACGGTTTTGCTGCCAACCGTTTTGTTCCCTACGACCCTTTTCATGTGATGGGCGATTGCCATAGTCACTGTGGACTCGCCCTTGGTCCCTCCTGGCCTTACCTTGTCGATTTTTCCACTCACCCTTGTGATGGCTCGGCAAGGATCGGGCTGGACCAGAATTTTTCCAGGTGGGTCCCCCTTTCGGAGCTTCGCCTCCTTCTAAGGTTAGCGGGGGCCCATTTGCATCCTGGAGCCTAAGGACTCTGGGTTCATCATCATTTCCGTTTGCGGTTTTGACAATGGTCTCCCAGGTCATTTGGGCTAGTCGCCTAATTTCCCTCATCGAATAGCGACCTCGTCGACACGTCAGTGTGACATGGGTCCGCACGCTTGGGTGGAGGTTATGTAAGAAGAGAGATATGAAACCTCTATCTTCTTCCAACCCTGGTGCGCTGCTACCTTGGAAATAGGCAGTACGTAGCCGTCTGTAATATTCACGAGGCGCCTCAGACCGTTTTTGTTTGATTTGTAATGCACACAATGTCGCGGAGGTTTCGTCCGTGTATGGCGCATATTATTCCCTCATGTAATTGTGAAGTTCTGAATAACTATTGCGAATGTTTGGGGGTAGAGTCTCTAAAAAGGCACGAACGCTACTACTGGAGGTCTTCCAGATTAGTCTAAGTTTTTCACATGTTGTGGCATTCGGCAGGTCCATCAGGCATCGGTCAATTTCTCGTAAATAGTTATTTACATTAGTTCTTTGATTGTCGGGATCGAATTGTTCGACATCTTTGGCAAGTAGGTCAATTTGCCGTAAGCGAAGGGTTTGGTGCACATCCTTATGCGACCTTCTTGGCTCTTCTGAGCACTCACTATCTAAGCTACTCTGGTGTTGTTCCCGTTTCGCACTAGATTCATAGTCTGATTCATCTGAAGATTGATCAGGGAAACTGTAGCGCACTGACCTAGGTGTGCTACGGGCCTGGGCTCGGGATGAGCGCAGGGTGGCTCCATCCTGGCTAGACGACAATGGAGTCGTGTAGCGAGTTGATGGAGTTTGGCGGGATGTGTGGTTCTCGACCAGATCATTTACGGTGTCCGGTTTGGACGCCTCTTCCCGCTCTGAGCTTTGGCGCATTGTTGGGGGTCTTTCACGCCCCTCGCGCTGCTCTTGGGGGGTCTGCTCCTGGACAGCCCTCTTAGCAACCATTTTGGCTTTCTCTAGCCATTCGGTGCAATCATCAAGGGAGGTCTTCAAGAGCTCACGCTCCCTATGTAAATCATTATTATCGGCTGTCAGCTCAGCGTTGCTGGTAGTCAGCCTTTCAACCTCTCCACGAAGGCGTCTGATTTCTGAATCAGCATTTTGGAAGTATGATAGGAATAGCTTACCTAGTGCCGCTTGGACACTAAAAGTTGTTCTTTTTGAATCTCTCATATGTTTGTTTGAGTTTTCTAAGTTGTTTTGGCATTCACTCTCACTTGTGTACTTAATGTTTGCCTTTTCGGAGGCAGAGTAGTGAATGAGGTCTGCGATGACCTCAAGGAGAGACACGTCTTGAGCGTTGTCTTCCATTTTTGAGACACGAGGGGATGCCATTTTACTTAGGCTGGATACTAGATAATTAATCAAGTTAATTATTAATTTAATCATTATTAATTAAGATTAACTATGTAATTAATTAATAAGGTTTATTTGGAAATGCTCTCTTATCCTAAGTTAAATAGGTTATGAGTATTTGTGATATGGTTATCACAATACTGTTAACCGTTTTAACACACCTGGGGATATACCTTAGCAGTTGCTGAATCAACTGATAGTTTATTTGTTGTTGAACAATATTCCAGAAGTCAACAAACCAATCTTCCTCACACGGGGCACCAATTTAACTGTGGGTGCAATCAGTTAATTATTGATATTAAGTGATCAATCTCATTAAATCATTCTCATTAAATTTGAAGGTTAATAATTAAAATGAATCAATCCCATTGAATCGTTTACTTTGACTCCTTTGAATTGAATCATACCATAGAATCAGTCTCATTTGAAGTGAATCATTCAGTGAATCATTTAGTGAATCGTTCAATGAATCATTTAGTGAATCATACCACTGAATCATTTAGTGAATCATTTAGTGAATCATACCATTAATCCTGGTGCTTAATAATAAATTACCAAACAACTAAATTATGGTATATTTCCAAATTATTACGATCACTTACCATATTACATAACATATATGCACCTTTTTGAATTCTTCGAGGAGATTGGGGACTTTATATCGTTCACACAAATAAACACAGTTTGTTTAATAAATGAATTTATTATAACAAAGATAAAAATAATAAATCAATATATACAAGCAGTGAGGTGTGTATATACATGTGTGGTGTGTGTGTGTGTATGGCCTAACTTGTTGCTAGCTAAAACAAAAGAATGTTATCTAAATAGAACAAAGGACTAGCTCTGTTGCTAACGTGCGCTTGTGTGTGTGTGTGTGTGTGTGTGTGTGTGTAGGACTTGACCATGTGTTTAGCCTCGTGTAGCTAACTACACGTGGTGGAGGCCTAGATTAGCCTTGTGTTGCTAGTGTGTGTGTTTGTGAAAGGCCCTATGGCCTAGCTAAAGTGTGTTTGTTAGGCCTGGTGAGGCCTACTGAGCACGTGTTGCTAAAGACAAAGGGAAGCTATCTAAAGTGTATCAGGCCTGGTCAGGCCTGTTGAGCACGTGTTTTCTCAGTAACAAAAAGATTCCACACTCATAACATTACCAAACTCACTGAAACCTTGATAAGGTCAAAATGTATGATAAGGAACTTAGTGTTAGTCAGAGAGAAAAGCATGCACAACCTATTAAACAATTGAGAGAACATAGAACCAAAATAAATCAACACGCTGCGTGTCTAACAGTGTAACAGATAAACCTGGGTTTAAATTCACACTATTTCAAATAAAAGCAGATTCCTAAGACTATCCTAATTATGCCCAAATGCCAAAATCTTACTTCATCCTGCCTTTAGCAAGATATGAAGAACTATTCGCCGGTGTAGTTTCGGGCCTTGCCGTGGGAGCACGTGAGCCACTCGTGATGGAGGCGTAGAAAACTTTCGGGTCCAGCGGAGCACTTGGGTGGTTCCCGAGGAAAGCAAAGGATTCTTGGTCCGAACCTCAGCGTTCGTGAGGAAAAGTCTCTGATCAGAATAAGATGCACAGCGCTTTTGAGTTAAAAAGGATTCAATCGCTTCTTAACTTTTAACTGCCTGGGCTGCAGTCGTGATGTCACTTCTAATACAAGTAAACCGGTTGTAACTCAGGTTGAGTTTAAAGATCGCGCGACTCTAGAGTTTACCTTTGCCAAGGGTAAGAAAGAAAATCGCGCTGAGTGATGGATCTTGCAAGAAAGAAAAAGACGTCTTTTGGGTGGAGGGCATCTCTTTATGCGTCTACCTCCCTTGAAAACTGGACGCGAGAGACAAAGATGGAAGCGTTGTCCCATTGTTTTATGTGCGCATGGCGGACTGACGTAGATGATCCCGCCCACGTGTGACATAGGTCACACGGAAGTTGCCTGGGAATTGTAGTTCTGACACAAGATGGCGGCATGATACCTACAGCACTGACTCTGGAGTGGAGGTCCATGACCTCTGCCGCTGCTGCAATGGCCTCTGGCGCTGGCTCTGGAGCAGAGGCCACCCTGTCAGCCTCTGGTGCTGGCTCTGGAGTGGATGCCTCCTCCTCTGCGGCACTGGCCTCCTCCTCTGCCACTGCGGTGTTGGCCTCTGGAGGGACCTTAGGAGGAACGGGTTCCACCCCTGCTACTGTGTTGGTCTCTGAAGGGAGCACAGGGGCAAAGACCTCCTCCTCTGCCACTGCATCAGCCTCTGGTGTATCAGCACCCCCCCCCAAAAAAAAAAAATTCTAGGGGATCCTCTTTCCCTAACACTTGGTACAGGTACCTTAAGGCCCGGTCCCACTGGCCGATGGACACAAAACGTATGCAAAAAGGACACAGCGGACGAGCAAAATTTCAGGGGTGGCTCTATCCGTTTTCATCCGCTCCAGAAATGGACAAAATTGGTGAAAATTTGCGAAAACAGAACGGAAAAGAACGGACGTGGGTAGTATATAGCGGGGATGTTAAACGCATGTTCATAGGAAGCCTAGCGGATGAAAGCGGATGGAAGTGGATGACAGCTCCGAAGGGGTTACCGGTGATAACTGAGAAGCGGACGCATAGCAGAAAGAGCGGATGCATAGCAGACGAAGGGAATGCATCACGTACGCCTAACGGAAACAAAGGGGATGTTGCGCGGATGTATATCGGATGCAGACCGTTCACTGCGCATGCGGGGGGTATGAATTGCGTCTGCTCCGCGGAAATAAAGGGATGCAGCACGCACGCCGTCAGCATAAAGCGGAAAGACGTGCTGGCGGCTACATCGATACATCTCTACTACTAGATGATTTTCTCCCCCTTTTTATACAAAATATCGATTGTCCGCTAGGTGTCCTTCTACATACTCTAGACATACTCCAGACATCCTAAATATACGAGATACATCCCAGATATAAACGCTTTGTCCGTTTTGAATACTTTATATACGAGATGCATATGCTTACATCCTTTCTATTTCCGTGCTACTAACGATGAATAGACGTTTCATGTACCTTATCTTTCCTCCCTCTTTCCGTTTTCAGCTGCAGCGGATGTGAGTTGCGAGGATGCCCAGAGGATGCAGAGAGGATACAGCAGACGTTTAACGGATGATAACGGACATAGAACGTTTGTTGCTCGTATATGTCGCGGATTTACATCGTACACGGCGGAAAGTTCATCCGTTCTAAAAGTTTTGTGCAGCTCAAAACTTTTTGCGCGGATGAAATCACAGTGGACGGATGCTCGATGGATAGAGCGTATGAAGCACGTATGCAATGAGTACACAACGGATGCATAGCGTTTTCCAACGGATGGCAAAGATTTTTTTACGTTTTACATCCTCTTTGCATCCGTAAGTGCAGTGGGACCGGGCCTTTAGCATATTGCTGAATGACATGGAGTCTTTGGAGTCATGAATGCTTGATTCTAAGTAGGTACTCAGCACATCGGCATGCTCGCCCAGTGAACCAGTATACCATGCAGCCCACCCATAAGTCCTCAGCAGGCTTGGGCTCCACCAGGCTCTCATAGAAAAAGCTGCATTGAAGCAGATATCCATTTGGTGGGCAATCCATTCCATTATACACCGAGTGCTGGTGTTTTCAACTCCAATCGCTGCAGAAAAATTACTGACCTGGGCTGCAGCACAGAAACCCGGGCATGATGTTAAGCAGCATGCCTGCTCTCTTCTGCTATGTTCATGTGTAGGCAAAGTAATTCTTTCATATATGTGGCAGTAGATGGATGTAAGTGCAGGAAGAGTATATTTATTTTAAAACAGCAGTCAGGCATCCATACATCCATTTTGGCATATCACTACAATGACGTGGCCACTCTGACAACTTCAGCCATCAAAGTGTCAAGGGAATATTACAGTAGTGGTTTCCTGTTGCCTTCTACTGGATATTATTAAGGTTTTCTCCTCTCAACCATTCACACCTATGGACAAGTTAGAGCCACCAATTAGCCTAACCTGCATGTTTTTGGACTGTGGGGGAAACCAGAGCATCCAGAGAAAACCCATGCACACATGGGGAGAACATGCAAACTCCACACAGAAAGGCACCCATCGACCTCAGGGCTCAAACCCAGAACCTTCTTGCTGCAAGGTGACAGTGCTAACCACTACACCACCATGCCACCACAGTCAGGCATATAAATCCTAAATGTAGAAACAGTGGACAGGCAAATGTTGAGCAAGACACAAACAGACTATAGAAGGCAGGGACAAAAGGCAGAATGCAAAAGACAAACAAGAGTCAAAAACTAGGGCGACACGGTGGTGTAGTGGTTAGCGCTGTCACCTCACAGCAAGAAGGTCTGGGTTCGAGCCCCGTGGCCAGCGAGGGCCTTTCTGTGTGGAGTTTACATGTTCTCCCCGTGTCTGCGTGGGTTTCCTCCGGGTGCTCCGGTTTCCCCCACAGTCCAAAGACATGCAGGTTAGGTTAACTGGTGACTCTAAATTGACCGTAGGTGTGAATGTGAGCGTGAATGGTTGTCTGTGTCTATGTGTCAGCCCTGTCATGACCTGGTGACTTGTCCAGGGTGTACCCCGCCTTTCACCCGTAGTCAGCTGGGATAGGCTCCAGCTTGCCTATCTTGTAGACCAGGATAATGAGAATGAGTCAAAAACTAGGAAGACAGTAGCAAACAAAGGCTCAGTAAAGATACAAGGAACTCAGCACAATACTCACAAAGTCAGTTAGATCTCAGCATCCTTATAAGCACACACTAATTGCTCTCTAATCTGGGACAGGTGCATGTAAT
The DNA here is from genome assembly GCF_027579695.1 of Neoarius graeffei. Classification (NCBI taxonomy): domain Eukaryota; kingdom Metazoa; phylum Chordata; class Actinopteri; order Siluriformes; family Ariidae; genus Neoarius; species Neoarius graeffei. The sequence goes on from NC_083584.1 coordinate 59,924,097, forward strand.
TATTCCTCGAGGTGCGTGCTGCTCAGAGCACGAGTGTGCATGAGTGAAAGTTTGAGGCATGTCAAGCATGAACACACACAGATGCACATGGTTGTGACAGACAGGGCCTGCAACAAGACTAGATTAGATTCACAACAAAAGACAAATGTTAGACATAATTACATGGCATAAACAAATCCACATAATCTCAAAACCAAACACAAATGCAGTGCTGAGAGCACTGTGAACTGCATCACGTGGAGTGAAATCCATTACAGAAACCTCCTGTTCCTTAAAATGTGACTCCCAGCAGGCAATACTGCAGTCAAAAGATGTTCCTGGACCCTTGGAAGGAAAGTCCATGATTTTTTGGAGGCCTTCAGATGGGCTTTAAGCAGCTTCCTCTGAATACTCACAGGCAAGAACACCTCAAGACCTTTAACAACACATGGACATTGTGCCCACAGATCCAGGAAGGCAGGCATTGGCTGAGCTATGACAGTGTCCTCTGGGAGGGTGGGGTGATATGAAATAGAAACACTCTCAGCATGGTCAAATGGTGTAGCAGAAATGATGCCCACTGTGGAGAAAAGAGGCAGAGCGATGTCCTCTCTGAGGCCAGGCAGGATAGTTTGGGAAATCAGGACAAGGAGTCCTGAAGATATGGCTCAGAAGACATATCATATCAGCCAGTCAGGATCCAAGTCAGGCTGTGGAATGATGGCATCATCTACAAAGTTAGCAGGGGACAGAATGATGTCATCATCCACAAAGGTGGGTGACATGGTAACAATGTCCTCTGTGGAGCCAGGAAGTTCTCACCAGGATCAAGAGGAAGATCGACAACATCCTTGCCAGGATAAAGAGAGGAAGATGTCCTCGTTGGGGTGAGAAGTGGTCTCGGCACTGGCTATCGGCACTCTCAGCTTGGCTGGAGATGATTCAGCATAGGTCTCTGGCTAGGATGAGGTGGCCTCAGCACAAGCCTTGAGCAGGGCTGGTGAGGCTGTACTGTCAGATTCAGGCTTCCTCTATTCCCCATCTCTGTCTCCAGAACAAGAAAATGTGCCTCAAATCTTAAACAATACAAATGCACCATCCATCCATCCATCCATCCATCCATCCATTATCTGTAGCTGCTTATCCTGTTCTACAGGGTTGCAGGCAAGCTGGAGCCTGTTCCAGCTGACTATGGGTGAGAGGTGTAGGTGCATTTGGGTAATTGAGTGATCAATCTCATTAAATCTGAAGGTTAATAATTAAATCATTAAATTGAATCAGTCTCATTGAATCGTTTTCATTGAATCAGTCTCATATTATCATTAAATCAGTCTCATTGATTAATACCATTAATTTTGGTGCTTAATAATAAATTACCAAACAGCTAAATTATGGTATATTCCAAATTATTATGATCACTTACCATATTACATAAATCATATGCACCTTTGAATTCTTGGAGATTGGGGACTTCAAAGATATTGGAACACAAATAAACACAGTTTCAATAATAAATGAATTTATTATAACAAAGAAAAAAATGGATAATGGCAGTTGAAATATATACAAACAGTGAGGTGTGTGTGTGTGAGTGTGTGTGTGTGAGTGAAGACAAAAGATTAGCTTTGTGTGCTAATTAAGATGTGTTTGTGTGTGAGGCCTTGTGACCACGTGTTTCTAAGTAAAGCAAGGAAAATTAGCTTTGGTAGCTAACTAAGACAAAGGAATGCTAGCTAGCATGTGTTTGTGTGTGAAAGGCCTGGTGAGGCCTGGAGACCACGTGTTTGTGTAGGCCTAGATTAGCCTCGTGTGGCTAAGCTAAGACAAAGGGAAGCTAGCTAAGGTGGGTTTGTGAGGCATGTGGCCACGTGTGGAGGCCTAGATTAGCCTTGTGTTTAGCTAAGACAAAGGAATGCTAGCTAAGGTGTGTTTGTGTGTGGGGGGGAGGACCACCACATGGTAAGGCCTATGGCCTAGCAAAAGAAAGGCTAGCGTGGGTTGCTAGCTAAGGTAAAGGAATGCTAGCTAAGGTGTGTTGGTGTGTGTGGGGAAGGACCGCCACGTGTTTCTAAGACAATACACTTAGCTTTGGATGCTAATGGGACAAAATAAATTAGCCGTAGGCTAATTTCACTAGCTTATAACAATACTGAATCCACTGAAACCTTGATAAGGTCAAAATGTGTGATAAAGAAATTAAAGTGTTAGTGAGGAATAAAGAGAAGCATGCACAGCCTATCTATTAAACAATTGAGAGAACATAGAACAATTAATTCAATTCGACATGCTGCGTGTCTACAGTGTAAACAATTAAACCGTTCCTGAGGTTAAATTCACACTACTTCAATAAAAGCTAATTCCCAAGACTAGGTTTTTTTGATTATGCCCAAAAATGCCAGTCTTGCGTGAGATTATGAGAAGATGTCCCGAGACTTTTGGAGTTTTCACCGTTGTGGAGATCTCCGTGAAGCACAGGGAATTTCTTGGAGAGGCTGAGTTCACAGGAGCCCGTAGAGACTTCTGTGGAAAGCAGAGAATTCTTGGTCCGACGCTTCGTAGCTCATGGGAAGAAAAAAACTCTGATTAAACAATGTGCACAGTTTTCTTTAGTTAGAAAGGGATCCAGCTGCTTCTTAACTTTAAATTGACTACTTTGGGCTGCAGTCGTACGTACTGATAATGAATAAAAACCAGTTGTAACTCATTTGAGTTAGATCGCGCGATTTTTGGATTTTTACCGTGGCCAAAGGTAAACAAAGAAATCGCGCTGAATCGTGGATCTTGCAAGAAAGAGAAGAAAAGACGTCTTATTTTGGGTTTGCTCATGGAGCGAATCCTTTTTGTATCCAGACGGCTTGGAGTCCAGACGGAAAGAGGAGGAAGTGGAAACGTGTTCCGTTACTTATGCCTTCATGGTGGATGTGACGTTGGTGATCCCGCGTGACGCAAGTCAACGCGGAAGCTGGTGATGGGAAATGTAGTCCTTAAAGGGACTGTTGTAGTTCTTAGACGGACTGTACCTACAGAGGTGTGGTACAACCTGGACAAGTCGCCAGGTTATCGCAGGGCTGACACAGAGACAAACAACCATTCACACCTACAGTCAATTTAGAGCCACCAATTAACCTAACCTGCATGTCTTTCGACTGTGGGGTAAATTGGAGCACCCAGAGGAAACCCACACAGACAACATGTAAACTCCACACAGAAAGGGCCTTGCTGGCCGCTGGGCTCAAACCCAGGACCTTCTTGTTGTGAGGCGACAGTGCTAACCAGTACACCACTGCAAATGCACCATAAGACTTCAAATTGATTTCCAGACACAATGGGGTATAAATGGGCAATCAAGAACTAACTTTGTGTTGCAGGTGCAAACAATCGGGTAATATGCCAATGACAAGACGGGGCGGAGCCAGGACTAGAATCACAACAAAGGCAAATGTCAAATAAAATCACATGACATAAACAAAGTGTCATCACAATATATGAACTCATGACATGAACCATCAATGCAGTGCTCCGAGGGCTTTGAACAGTGCCACATTCTGAGAAGAGAAATCCATAACAGTTTCAATTATGGGTTATAGATGGTTGAGACAGAATGAAGGAGAGATAAGTGTGAAAAGACATGAATATAACTAGCAATCCTGAGCTGCTATAGATTTATTCCTTTTGAAAATGGAAAAAAATGAATAACCATCACCAATTATACAATTTGAAGCCTATCATTCAAGATACACATTAGAAAATTTCCTTATATGTAAATTTCAGGAGCTCTCATAGGATGCAAAGGGTTTTTTTTGTCACTAACTGGATTTCCATGAATGCCACATTTCTTGTATAAATTTTCCTGCAAACCATTTATGCATACATTTGTTTATAGCCAGTCAGATGAATGAGGCCCATTGTCTTATCACTCACAAACAAGAGACTAATGCCGCTTTTCCACTACCAACATGGAAAAGTTGGGCTGAGCCGTACCGTGCTGAGGTGGGCTGAGTCGAGCTGAGTGGGGCTGTTGGAGTTGCATTTCGACTACAACCACGCTGAACCGTGCTGGCTGGAAGCGGGTGGACACATTGGGTGGAGTTAGCGAAAGTGGGTGGACGTCACGTGATGTCGTTAGGCAGCGCAAACAGTGACATCAGTGACCTTTTAAGCGGTAGTCTCACGACCCGGATAGTAAACAATAAACATGGAGGACATGGAGTCGTTATTGTTGCTGGTCTTGGTGCTGTGGCTTGCTGTCACTGACAACGCCAAGGCTTCAGAAATTCTCGTAATTCGTAATTCTTCTTCTTCTGGGTTTACGGTGTTTACAGATCCCAGCGTGCTCGCGGGGCGTGTGTGGGCATGTGATGACACTCCTCCTCACCAATCAGTGCACAGGGGAGTGTCTCCTCACGCCCCTACCCCCACTCGGCTCGGTTTGGCTCGCTTCAGCCCTACTCCAAAACCGTGCGAGTTTTGGGTGCTGAGTAGGGCTGAAGCGAGCTGAGTCGTGCTGCTCTAAGGTAGTCGAAACGCGAGCCGTGTTGGGCTGAAGTGAGTTGAAGTGAGCTGAAGTGAGCTGAAAAAGGGTAGTGGAAAAGGGCCATAACTAGCTGAATAAGGCTATCTGTTCACTGAACAATTACTTTCCATAGTGAGTATCTTGAAAAAATTTCCCTATTATTTATTTGCAGGCAATGTTGTTTACTTGGTAGCATCTGAACTGGACCCCTGATATGCAATCAAACATTTTCCTTTTGAGAATGAAGTGGCTGGGATTAAAATGAGCACCTCTGAGTCTGAGGCCATGGATCTCTTCCAGAAAAGAATTGGAAGACTTGGTGTGGTGGAGTTTAAGGATCTTGGGATCTAATTCATGAATGATGGAATAAGAAAGTGTGAAATTGACAAATGGTTCAGATCACTGTACCTGTTTTTGGTGATGAAGAAGTTTAAGTCATTTGTTTACTAGTCAATCTACACATGAATTCCTCTCCTATGGTCATGAGTTGTTGGTAGTGACCAAAAAATAAGTTCCACTGCAGTGTTCTTGGGCTTACCCCCTCCAAGACATGGTGAGGAGACTTCCACATGCTCCTGATCCAAATTGATGGGAGACACCTACCTGCATGAAGGAAGCCATCAAAACAAACCCATTAGAGAGATAGCAAAAACATTGGGTGTGAACAAATCAACTACTTGGGGTGGCACGGTGGTGTAGTGGTTATCACTGTCGCCTCACAGCAAGAAGGTCTGGGTTCGAGCCCCATGGCCGACGAGGGTCTTTCTGTGTGGAGTTTGCATGTTCTCCCCGTGTCCGCGTGGGTTTCCTCTGGGTGCTCCGGTTTCTCCCACAGTCCAAAGACATGCAGGTTAGGGTAACTGGTGACTCTAAATTGACTGTAGGTGTGAATGTGAGTGTGAATGGTTGTCTGTGTCTATGTGTCAGCCCTGTGATGACCTGGCGACTTGTCCAGGGTGTACCCCGCCTTTCGCCCGTAGTCAGCTGGGATAGGCTCCAGCTTGCCTGCGACCCTGTAGAACAGGATAAAGTGGCTAGAGATAATGAGATGAGAAATCAACTATTTGGTAAGAAAGAACTCACTAGTGAGCTCAAGAACACCAAAATACCTGGAAGATGACAGAAAACAACTGCAGTAGATGACAGAAGAATTCTTTCACAAGTGTTCACAAAGTAGACCAGCTCAAGAACACCCTCCAGAAGTGTGTCAGAGTCAACAATCAAGAGAAGACTTCATCCAAGTAAACACAGAGCCTTTACCACAATATATAAACTATTGGTAAGCCACAATGACAGAATGAATAGGACAACAATAATTTGCCAAAAAAAAAAAAAACATCTTTTAAAAAAGGCCCATACAGATCTGGAATAACATCCTATGGACAGAAGAGAGAGACAAGTTGTACCAGAACAGAATGAGTGGAAGGGAAGAGAATGAAGAAAGCAAAGGATCTGCTAATGATCCAATGCATACCATTTTTATCATTATTAAGGGTCTCAATGTTCAATCCAAAGAGTCAGTTTGTTTAAGCAAATCTAATAACCACAGAGTGCCACACCCTGATGTTCAGTAGCATGGTGGTGTAGTGGTTATCACTGTTCCAGGTTCCAGGTTCGAACCTCATGGCCGATGGGGGGCTTTCTGTGTGGAGTTTGCATGTTCTCTCCATGTCTGTGTGTGTTTCCTCTGGGTGCTCCGGTTTCCCCCACAGTTCAAAAACATGCGGATAGGTAAAAATACCCAGCCATGGGGGTTGCACAAACCAGTATGTACTTCGTACTGGTCCCAAGCCCAGATAGATTGGGGAGGGTTGTGTCAGGAAGGTCATCCGGTGTAAAACCTATGCCAAATCAAATATATGGAACAGATCTGCTGTGGCAACCCCTAATGGGAGCAGCAAGAAGAAGAAGAAACCACACCCTGATCTTCAGCTGGATCCTCAGCCATACAGTCTTATCACATGAACTGCCATCAAAGCACCCATCCACATCACAGTCACTGACTACTGGAACTCATCTGTATGCTATCTGATTGCAATAGTCCATTCTTTTTTCCTTTTCTTGTACAAATAATCTGGAAAATACATCCATACATCCATAGAACATGCTAAAAATTAATTGCCATGGCCTAAGAAGAAAATACAAATAAGCTATGGCCTCAGCACAAGTGTATTATTACTCTGTGTAGAGTGGTCTGGAGTGATAGTTTGTGTTTGCATAGGCCTCTTGTCAGTTATTTTATAGACACTCCCCAGTGCCCAGTGATATGTAAACATAATCTGTGAAGCTTTTAATTGTTTGAATGGTCATTTATATGTCCATCCATCCATCCATCCATCCATCCGTTGTCGAGACCACTTATCTGTCCAGGTCATGGGGGAAGCTGGAGCCATTCCCAGCTGATTTCAGGCAAGAGGTAGGATTCACATTGGGCATCGCCAATCTATCCCAAGGCTACAAAGAGACCAACAACCATCACATTCATATTCACACCTATGGGTTATTTAGAGTAGACAGTTGATTGAATCTATATGTCTTTGGACTATGGGAGGAAACCAGAGACCCAGAGGAAACCCACACAGGTACAAGGAGAGAACAAGCAAACTCCACACAGAAAGGTGACCCAGTCAGCCACGGTATGAGCCGAGTTTAGTGTTATAGCTTGACTTTTAAGCAGGTGAATGCCCTATCGTGTAGTTTATGCTATGAGCAATGCTCATCTCATCTCATCTCATCTCATTATCTCTAGCCGCTTTATCCTTCTACAGGGTCGCAGGCAAGCTAGAGCCTATCCCAGCTGACTACGGGCGAAAGGCGGGGTACACCCTGGACAAGTCGCCAGGTCATCACAGGGCTGACACATAGACACAGACAACCATTCACACTCACATTCACACCTACGGTCAATTTAGAGTCACCAGTTAACCTAACCTGCATGTCTTTGGACTGTGAGGGAAACCGGAGCACCCGGAGGAAACCCACGCGGACACGGGGAGAACATGCAAACTCCGCACAGAAAGGCCCTCGCCGGCCATGGGGCTCAAACCCGGACCTTCTTGCTGTGAGGCGACAGTGCTAACCACTACATCACCGTGCCGCCCATGAGCAATGCTGAAGTTGTTAATACTACAGCATAAAAACTCAATCCTCATGACAAAGAAAAACAAGACTGCGAAGGCACTCTTGACCATGAGTTGAATTCTGTGTGTTTATAGTGTTCTTGCTCACTCATTTCCCTGTCTTATGTTTCTGAGTATTTCCAACCTCTTTTGATTTTTTTGGCCATATTAATCGGGGAAGCAAAAACAGAAAAACTTTCCTTGGTTGTATTTTGTCTTTATTTTACTTGTTTTATGACCTTTGAAAGTGTCAGTAGATGCTAACTGTGACACTGTAGCTGGGTTTGTCAGGGTTATATTTGACTCATTGAAAATGTCTCTGGTTGAGCTGAGTCTGGATGTGCATCAGTAGGCACTGATTGTGAGCGAGACGGCATATAAGTGTGTGAGTGTATGTGTGTGGTCATGTTTGTCAATAGGCAATGATTCTGATGGCAGGTGCGCTTTTCTCTTTTCACTGCCTCACTGAGTAACTTCTGAATACCACTGATTCTGCACCTCGCTTTTTCGATACGACTCACACAGAGACACGCATCGCACCAGTTGCTTGCACACTCACTCACTCTCTCACACACACACGTACCTTGGATTCAAGTTGTTTTTGCAATAAAGCTGTGAGAGTGTGGATTGAGAAATGTGTTGATTAAAAATGTTAATGTGGTTTTATTGGAGGTACAGAATCATATGTGGTCTGTGAAACTTTAAAGGTCAGCTATGAAGTGTATTCTTATTATTGTTATTATTTCCTTGAATTATGTAAAATAGACTGAATGAAATTATGAGTGACACACTAGATATGATAGGAGATGAGAGTGAGAGATGATGATGATGATGATGATGATGATGATGATGATGATGAAGAAGAAGAATTGAGCATTAACGTACTTAGTCTGTTTTATACAACACCTCTATACAAGCATCGAAGGCAGAAATCATCTATCTATTTCTCTCTCTCTGCTATAAAGTACTTCAATTCATCATGGAGATAACATCAAAAGGCTATATGAATGAGAGGAAATATGAGACAGAATGATAGACATGGGATTCATTGGAACATTCTGCTCTAAGCAGTTGTAATGAAAAGTAATATTTGTTAATTGTTGTTCCAGATGGTGATCAATCAGGAAATGAGTTGGTCATCAGGGAAAGCAGAGATGCTCATCCTTCACCTTCATCCGTATTTAGAGTTGAGTGTGTAGTGAGGATTTAACACTCACACATTTGTGCAATTTATTCTCCACATAAAGTTATAAAAGTGACCTGGACGTGTCACAGATGAGTGCTTGGTCAGCTTATCACTCAACCATCAGCACGTTGGTTTCTCTACATTGAGATGTATTTAAATAGCCTGCATATACATTAAGATTTCATGATTTGTTCATTGCGTGAGATATAATAAAATGCAAGATAACAGGATGTGCTGGATCAAGTGTTATTTTTATTGTAAAATATAAACCTGGTGAATAATGAGGGTAGAAGCCACCATCTTCTGATTTTACCAAACCAGAGTTGGTAATTGAGTCATTATTAGCTGATTCAGTCCTTTGTTATGCATACAATAAATTATTTCATCATATTAAATACTTAATTTTAAGCCCACATGCCAACCTGAACTCAGTAGTGTTTTGGTCCATTGTTACTTCTGGGTTTTGGATACCAACGTGTGAAATTTTGCTATTATGTCCTCACTACATGTTTTCTTAAAAGCAGGTATTAATAAAGAAGCAAGACAAACGATGATTCTGAAACATATTATTTTGAGATTATTTGACCTCTACTATGAGCTCAAATTTATTTCTTCCATTCCCTTTGTTTCCTTCAACCTCTTTGAATGTAAAGCATTATTATAATTAGTCCTGTACAGTATGTATCAGTGTCCAGTCATCCTGTTGTGAAGCTTTTTCCTGGCATGATAAATTTTTGTATGAATCTTCTACATTAAAATAAAAAGTAACTAACAATCCATCATGCTTGCATTACCCTTGCTTAAACATGTCTGTCTCCTACTCTCTGCGTTATATTATAAAGAAATGGAGTTTTGCTTATTCCGTAGTAACTGATTCAAAAGTGCAGAGAAAAATCATGTTATTTTTCTTGAACGACCTTTTACTGATTTCCACCTGTCTGTATTTTATGTTGCAGGGTCTCCAGTTCGATCCTGAGATTGCCTTGCATTATTTAACATGAGTACACTCTTGAAGAAATCAGCCGAAAGATTTTGTTTCAGGACGTTGTGGATGCATAGTCTGCGTCTCTTTCTTCTTTTTTGCAAATCTAACTTAATGGGGTTTGTAAAGAACTGTTAAAATTTTGAAAAATGAGACATATTAGCTGACAAGACAATGTGGTATGAACTTCATTCGAGCAAAGCCTCTCAGAAATGATTACTTCCTGACACTGCATGGAACAGCAGTTACAAACCCACACTCATTTCACTGTAAAGCACTCCAAGGAAGCGTAGAACCTTTTACTGGTTATTCAGACACTTTAATATTTCCCATTCTGCTCTTAGGCTTCAGAGCTGGTCATCCAATCAGAGTCCATTTACTCCCACTTAAAACCATTTTCTCATTAAAACTAAGAGACGTGTAAATTCATCAGCTTATCAGATCACTGCGCTGGATCCTCAGGTCTTGCATCAACTGATCAGAAGAGCTCTATGTGTGTGTTACATATTGTCGAACCCCATGCACTTAACTTACTCACAGGAGTTATCTCATCTCATTATCTCTAGCTGCTTTATGGTTCTCCACAGCTGATGGAGGGATGGCTCTCATGCTATGGTTCTCCATGGGTGGTGAAGGGATGAACCTCATGCTATGGTTTTCCATGACTGCTGGGGGGGGGGGGGGGGTTTCATGCTATGATTCTCCATGGCTGGCAGAATCATGTTCTCATATTATTATTCAATTAGCCAATCATGTGGCAGCAGCACAATGCCTGGAATCACATCAAACCTCAGAATGGGGAAAAATGTCATCTCAGTGACTAACTTCACTCAAATAACCACTCTTTACAGCTGTGTTGAGCAGAAAAGCATCACAACTTGTCAAACCTTGAGACAGAAAACCAAGAACAGGAATCTGAGCCTACAGTGAGTACAGAGACAACAAAACTGGACAGTAGAATCTTGAACAAACAGTAAACAAAAGTTTCTACAGGGTCGCAGGCAAGCTGGAGCCTATCCCAGCTGACTATGGGCGAAAGGCGGGGTACACCCTGGACAAGTTGCCAGGTCATGACAGGGCTGACACATAGACAACCATTCACACTCACATTCACACCTACGGTCAATTTAGAGTCACCAGTTAACCTAACCTGCATGTCTTTGGACTGTGGGGGAAACCGGAGCACCCGGAGGAAACCCACACGGACATGGGGAGAACATGCAAACTCCGCACAGAAAGGCCCTCGCCGGCCACGGGGCTCGAACCCAGACTTTCTTGCTGTGAGGTGTCAGCGCTAACCACTACACCACCGTGCCGCCCACAGGAGTTATTTAGCTTTTAAACCAATAAACTCCAATTAGTGATGAAATATATATGTAGCTGGAACACTGCAGCAAACATAAGAGGTTTACAGAGAAACAAGAACACTACAGTCTGACATACATGTAAACATTGTACATCACACACACACACACACACACATACACATTACACAATACACACACCCCTCCCAACCCTGTAGTTTAAATAGTTTATATCCTCCCCTTCTGCAGCTTGCTCGACAGATTTGTTTACTGTTTGTCCAAGATTCTACTGTCCAGTTTTGTTGTCTCTGTACTCACTGTAGGCTCAGATTCCTGTTCTTGGTTTTCTGTCTCAAGGTTTGACAAGTTGTGATGCTTTTCTGCTCAACACAGCTGTAAAGAGTGGTTATTTAAGTGAAGTTAAAGTCACTGAGATGACATTTTTCCCCATTCTGAGGTTTGATGTGATTCCAGGCATTGTGCTGCTGCCACATGATTGGCTAATTGAATAATAATATGAGAACATGATTCTGCCAGCCATGGAGAATAATAGCATGAAAACCATCCCCCCCAGCAGCCATGGAAAACCATAGCATGAGATTCATCCCTCCACCACCCATGGAGAACCATAGCATGAGAGCCATCCCACCACCAGCCATGGAGAACCATAGCATGAGTGCCATCCCTCCACCAGCCATGGAGAACCATAGCATGAGAACCATCTCTCCAACAGCCATGGAGAACCATAGCATGAGAATCATCTCTCCAACAGCCATGGAGAACCATAGCATGAGAATCATCCCCCCCAGCAGCCATGGAAAACCATAGCATGAGATTCATCCCTCCACCACCCATGGAGAACCATAGCATGAGAACCATTCCTCCATCAGCTGTGGAGAACCATAGTATGAGAACCATCACTCCATCAGCCATGAAGAACCATAGCATGAGAAAACATCCCTCCACCAGCCATGGAGAACCATAGCATGAGAATCATCCCTCATCCAGCCATGGAGAATTATAGCCTAAGGAACCATCCCTACACCAGTCATGTTGAATCATAGCATGAGAGCCATCCCTCCACCAGTCATGAAGAACCATAGCATGAGAGTCATGCCTCCACCAGCCATTGAGAACCACAGTGTGAGATCCATCTTGCCACCAGGCATGGAGAACCATAGCATGAGAACCATCCCTCCAACAGCCATGGAGAACCATAGCATGAGAATCATCCCTCATCCAACCATGGAGAACCATAGTGTGAGAATCATCCATCCACCAGCCATGGAGAACCATAGAATGAGAATCATCCCTCCACCAGCCATGGAAAACCATAGTGAGAGAACTATCCTGCTACCAGCCATGGAGAACTATAGAGTGAGAGTCATGCCTCCATCAGCCATGGAGAACCACAGTGTGAGATCCATCTCTCCACCAGACATGGAGAACCATAGCATGAGAACCATCTATCCACCAGCCATGGAGACCCACAGAGTGAGAACCATGCCTCCACCAGCCATGGAGAACCGAAGACTGAGAATCATCCCTCCACCAGCCATGGAAAACCATAGTGAGAGAGTCATGCCTCAATCAGCCATAGAGAACCACAGTGTGAGGTCTATCCCTCCACCAGCCATGGAGAACCATAGCATGAGAACCATCCATCCACCAGCAATGGAGAACCATAGTGTGAGAACTATCCTGCCACCAGCCATGTGACTTCAGATCCAGTGCATCAAGCTGGAAAGAATTGCTCATGCTCTATTCTGGCACAAAACCACCATGGTGTTCTGAGCTTCCCTGGCACCACCACTGTAGTCTCTGCGCCATCCCTCCATCCTCTGTCACCATGTTTTAAGTTCAACTCTCTGAGAATAATCTGCTCACACACTATTTGAGCATCAATAATTCAATAATGTTCCTCCTCCAAATCCATCAGGGCAGAACCAGTAACCAGCCATTCATTCTGCTGTTCCTGAGATCCACAAAGGAGTATAAAGTTGAATACAATTTTAATAAATCACATTAGTTACAGTATAATTCTCTGGGCTTGTTAAGATTTTCCACACATGCATACACACTCAAACAACAGCGCACCTGTCACGCCAATCATGGTGGAATCATGGATTCAAAAGTCTCCGAAACAACTTCAAAGATAAAAAACAAAAAGACAAGATATGCTTTAAGAAAATAACAAATAAAAAGAGATATTAATATGATTATATAGAAATGAAAAGATGTCAAGCAGTGAAATAAACAGCGAATACATTGCTGCATTAATAAGCCTCGTCATCGTCATTATCACATTAATCACTGCAAATTTGTCTTAATTCAACAACATGGCTTCCCACCTTCATTATTCAGTGGCTTACAAATGAATGCTTCTTTTCTCCTGTGTGCAACGTCCTGTAATCTGTCTTTTTAATTACATGAAAAGGCAATATTCAGACTAGAGGTACTATTTTTTTTTAACTTTCAGCAGAATACTTTTAGAATACTTTTCCTCTAATTGGAAAAGTAATCTCTTTAGAAGATACACTTCTACACACACACACACACACACACACACACACACACACACACACACACACACACACACACACACACCTTCTTTAAAGCAGCACTATGTGGCAATGAGGCAAAAACACACAAGCATGATAGATTCCTCCACCAGTCGGGGAGAACCATAGCATGAGGACCCTCCTACCACCAGTCATGGAGAACCATAGCGTGAGAACCATCCCTCCACCAGCCATAGAGAATGATAGCATGAGAACCATCTCTCCACCAGCCATGGAAAACCATAAGATGAGATTCATTCCTCCACCAGCCATGGAGAACCATAGATTGAGATTCAACCTTCCACCAGTCATAGAGAACGATAGCATGAGAACCATCCCTCCACCAGCCATGGAGAACCATAGTGTGAGAACACTCCTTCCACCAGTTGTGGAGAACCATAGCATGAGAAACATCCATCTGACAGTTGTGAAGAACCATAGCATGAGGACCATCTCTCCACCAGTCATGGAGAACCAGACCATGAGAACCATCCCTTCACCAGCCATGGAGAACCACAGCAGGAGAACCATCTCTCTACCAGTCATGAAGAACCACAGCATGAAAACCATCTCTCCACCAGCCATGGAGGACCACAGCATGAGATTCATCCATCCACCAGCCATGGAGAACCACAGCATTAGATTCATCCACCCACCAGCCATAGAGAACAATAGCATGAGAACCATCCCTTCACCAGCCATGGAGAACTACCGTACAGCATGAGTTTCATCCCTCCACCAGCCATGGAGAACCATAGAGTGAGATTCAACCTTCCACCAGCCATGGAGAACGATAGTGTGAGATACATCTCTCCACCAGCCATGGAGAACCATAGCATGAGAACCATCCATCCATACTTCTCCCCTAATTGGAAAAGTAATCACTTTCAAAGATACACTTCTACACACACACACACACACACACACACACACACACACACACACACACACACACACACACACCTTCTTTAGAGCAGTATTGCATGGTGACGAGGCAAACACACAAGCATGATAGATTTATATACAGAACGTCTGCTTTTATATGACTTGAGAAGTTTTTTTTTTTTTAATTTCACACTCTTGTGAAAAAGTCAGGTAAGCGTACTGCATACTGGGCCATTTTGAATGTTTTATATCTTTGATACAAATCTAATGGTCTGATATGAATTAAGCTAGAACAGTCTTAAGTTTTTACAGTAGTGCTTGAAAGTTTGTGAACCCTTTAGAATTTTCTATATTTCTGCATAAATATGACCTAAAACATCATCAGATTTTCACACAAGTCCTAAAAGTAGATAAAGAGAACCCAGTTAAACAAATGAGACAAAAGTATTATACTTGGTCATTTATTTATTGAGGAAAATGATCCAATATTACAGATCTGTGAGTGGCAAAAGTATGTGAACCTTTGCTTTCAGTATCTGGTGTGACCCCCTTGTGCAGCAATAACTGCAACTAAATGTTTCTGGTAACTGTTGATCAGTCCTGCACACCAGCTTGGAGGAATTTTAGCCCATTCCTCCGTACAGAACAGCTTCAACTCTGGGATGTTGGTGCATTTCCTCACATGAACTGCTCGCTTCAGGTCCATCCACAACATTTCCATTGGATTAAGGTCAGGACTTTGACTTGGCCATTCCAAAACATTAACTTTATTCTTCTTTAACCATTCTTTGGTAGAACGACTTGTGTGCTTAGGATTGTTGTCTTGCTGCATGACCCACCTTCTCTTGAGATTCAGTTTATGGACAGATGTCCTGACATTTTCCTTTAGAATTCGCTGGTATAATTCAGAATTCATTGTTCCATCAATGATGGCAAGCTGTCCTGGCTCAGATGCAGCAAAATAGGCCCAAACCATGATACTACCACCACCATGTTTCACAGATGGGATAAGGTTCTTATGCTGGAATGCAGTGTTTTCCTTTCTCCAAACATAACGCTTGTCATTTCAACCAAAAGGTTCTATTTTGGTCTCATCCATCCACAAAACATTTTTCCAATAGCCTTCTGGCTTGTCCACATGATCTTTAGCAAACTTCAGATGAGCAGCAATGTTCTTTTTGGAGAGCAGTGGCTTTCTCCTTGCAACCCTGCCATGCACACCATTGTTGTTCAGTGTTCTCCTGATGGTGGACTCATGAACATTAACATTAGCCAATGTGAGAGAGGCCTTCAGTTGCTTAGAAGTTACCCTGGGGTCCTTTGTAACCTCACTGACTATTACACACCTTCCTCTTGGAGTGATCTTTGTTGGTCGATCACTCCTGGGGAGGGTAACAATGGTCTTGAATTTCCTCCATTTGTACACAATCTGTCTGACTGTGGATTGGTGGAGTCCAAACTCTTTAGAGATGGTTTTGTAACCTTTTCCAGCCTGATGAGCATCAACAACGCTTTGTCTGAGGTCCTCAGAAATCTCATTTGTTCGTGCCATGATACACTTCCACAAACGTGTTGTGAAGATCAGACTTTGATAGATCCCTGTTCTTTAAATAAAACAGGGTGCCCACTCACACCTGATTGTCATCCCATTGATTGAAAACACCTGACTCTAATTTCACCTTCAAATTAACTGCTAATCCTAGAGGTTCACATACTTCTGCCACTCACAGATATGTAGTATTGGATCATTTTCTTCAATAAATAAATGACCAAGTATAATATTTTTGTCTCATTTGTTGAACTGGGTTCTCTTTATCTACTTTTAGGACTTGTGTGAAAATCTGATGATGTTTTGGGTCTTATTTATGCAGAAATATCAAAAATTCTAAAGAGCTAACAAACTTTCAAGCACCACTGTGCATCTCCATGCAGCGTAGATGAGTTTCAAGCCAATATCAGGTTCCTTCCTGAACTGAAGGCATAAAATTACTCAGTTATGCAGATTTCCCATAAGTTCAATTTAAAAAAAAAAAATTAAAAACCCATAAACAATCCAGAATTATCTGCTAAGTGTTGTTTTACTTCACGGAATTATTTGTTGAACGGTTCTCTTTGCTCTGTTGATATAGAAAGACTAAAGCCGGCTTTATGTCCATTTTACATTTATATTGTAAGTGCAGAATGGGATATGATGCAAGCAACACAGCAGCCTCACATCAAATACACTCCCAATGGACCTGCAGGTTTTAAAAATGTCTATGATATTTTTTGTTTTGTTTTCTTGTGCAAGTGAATCAAGCTATTTCCAGTGGCTTTGAGTTACAGATCAGAAGGTTGTGTGTTCAAATTCCAGTACCACTTGGAACTCCACAGTCCAATCACTTCCACAAATTCCAGCATCATCAAACACATGCTATGGTTGGGTTTTTCACTCAGAATGTGACTAATGCTGTGTTAAAAAGCTTCAGCCTTGTGGACAAATGAACCAGGCTTTGTGTTTATTTTATACTGTGTAAGATATTACAGTACTTTAGTGACAGACACTGACTTTGCAAGTGCAGGGAAAGAAAGAAAGAAAGAAAGAAAGAAAGAAAGAAAGAAAGAAAGAAAGAAAGAAAGAAAGAAAGAAAGAAAGAAAGAAAGAAAGTGTGTTTGTGCTCTCTGCCCATGGCTTACATTATTCCTGGGTCAAATTGCATTATTATTATTATTATTATTATTATTATTATTATTATTATTATTATTATTATTATTATTATTATTTCACTGTAAAAATACAAGGCTATAATTGTACTAAGAAAACATTTTCTGTAACTGGAGTCCTTCAAAAGGAGTTCATTACTTTCCACTTGTGATCTTGTGGGGGGGAAAAAAAAAACTGGCCCAAGCATTTCATTTAATTTTTTTCCAGCTTTTGGGTCAAGTTCCTGTTTGATGCTGACCATGCCCACCTTATATGATCCTGTTATTTCTATCACACACTTCCACTACTTATCAAACCAGAAAATAGATGCTGTTATGCTAAACTGGCCCAATATCCATAAATCCATCCTGTTAGCAGATTGGGTCCGTATGTTCTGTTCCCTTTTCCCAACATCTTAAACTCAGTTATGTCACAGTTTTCCATTTTGTCTTGCTGGTGCTGTTAGCTATCAACACCCCTGACTTTGTCCATCTTCCAAGACCTTCATCATAAAGAGTAATAACAGCAGCTCTTGCTGCATGCAGCTTCATCCAGAGCCTTTACTCATGTGCTCTGTCACTGGGTCCATGGGGCGAGTCTGAGTGGACATGACACTGTTTCTGCGCACAAGTTAATGAGTTTTCCTCAAACATCTCAGACATCGGATGACGAGAAACTGAGAACCCCTGCAGCGGTACATGCTCACTTCCCAGAAAAGTGACATCAACACACGTGCTCTCTCTCTCTCTTATTCCCTCCCTCCTTCACTCTCTCTCTCTCACTCACTCACTCACTCACTCACTCACTCTGACTTACTCACTCACTCACTGTGACTTATTCACTCACTCACTGTCACTCACTCACTCACTCACTCACTCACTCACTCACTCACTCTCTCTCACTCACTCTCTCCCTTCCTCACTCACTCTCACTTACTCACTCAATCTGACTTACTCTCTCTCACTTACTCACTCTCTCCCTTCCTCACTCACTCACTCACTCACTCACTCACTCACTCAGACTCACTCACTCTGACTCACTCACTCACTCACTCACTCTCTCTCACTCTCTCCCGTCCTCACTCACTCACTCACTCACTCACTCACTCAGCCACTCCCTCCCTCCCTCATTCTGACTCACTCACTCTGACTTACTCACTCACTCTCACTCACTCACTCACTCACTCACTCACTGACTCACTCACTCACTCACTCTCCCTCCTTCATTCACTCACTCTGACTTACCCTCCCTCATTCAGTCACTCTGACTTACTCACTCACTCTCACTTACTCACTCCCTCCCTCCCTCCCTCCCTCCCTCACTCACTCTCACTTACTTACTCTCTCACTCTAACTTACTCACTCTCTTCCTCCCTTACTCTCACTCACTCACTCTCTCACTCTAACTTACTCACTCTCTTCCTCCCTTTCACTCTCTCTCTCTCTCTCTCTCTCTCTCTCTCACACACACACACACACACACTGTTCATTTCTCACTTCTTTATTTGCATGAGCTTCCACGTAGTGAAAAGGTGATCTGGCAATTAATTTATCGAATTTAAATCCCGCACGTTTTCATGCAGGCACTGAAAATCCCATCACGCGCGGTAAGTTGGTGGGTTTTGATCACGCACTGTGCATAAACCCTCTAATCGGCTTTTTAGTGGGATTTCAGTTATTTTCAGCACAGTGTTTCACACACACACACACACACACACACACACACACACACACACACAGCTAGACATATGATATATAAATATATATTAAAAGAGTGCAGGTAAGCAGTCATTTGTCTGTGTCAGCTCCCACGCGCACGAAGGAAACCCCCCTCTCCTCTGACGTCAGACTGAGAGTTTAAAAAGATGGCTTTCAGGGGTGGAGGGAAGACCTGCAACAACTGACAGAAGAAGTCACTCGAAAAACTGCCGCCGCACCAGTTTTCCACCCGATCCCGGATTGTGAAGATGCCCTCCACGCGGATGCAGTGCGCCCTGGTGCTCCTGGCCGTCGCGCTCGTCGTCTGCAGCGTCTCCGGCGCGCCGTCTGATGCCAAACTGCGCCAGTTTCTGCAGAGGTCGATTCTCGCACCGTCCGGAAAACAGGTAAGGAGAAAAAAATCATAAAACAAGAAAGAAAGAAAGAAAGAAAGAAAGAAAGAAAGAAAGAAAGATCACGCAAGGTTGGAAAGAAAGAGTTCTAGAGCTGTCCAAGGTGCTGAAATCCGAGCCGAAACCTGCACAGAGGTATTTAATGCACATCAGTGTATTTTGTTTGTGCTCAAGCGCCTTCCTTTATTACAGACATTCAGGGTTGTTTATAGGACTTGAAGCTCACACTGAAGATATAATGCGTCTCTGTGGTGCAACACCAAAGTTTAGAATTGCCATTATTAATTAAAATTTTTAGTACAATTCTTCTTCTTCTACTTCTTCTTCTTTCTGTGCAGGAGCTCAGCAGGTACACACTGGCGGACCTGCTCGCAGAGCTCGCACAAGCTGAAAATGAGGTCCTGGACTCAGATGAGGTGTCTCATGGAGTGGAGAGCGAAGGCGCACGCCTGGAGATGGAGCGCGCCGCCGGTCCCATGCTGGCTCCCCGCGAGCGCAAAGCCGGCTGCAAGAATTTCTTCTGGAAAACATTCACGTCGTGTTAATCGTTTTGTCCAAATACTATCCTCAAGGTCTATACAATTTTTTTTCTTTTCCCCAATATATAGAAATATAAATATATTGGCTATATTTTTTTGTTTTTGTTTGTTTTCCCCCTTTGGTTTCACACTCACTCCATCATGTCAACATAAAATGTAAATAAGAATAAAACGGAAAAAAAAGCTATTCCATTTATTAAGTGTTTTTAAGTTTGGGTTTTATGGAGGACTGTTTTGTGGATGTATGGAAGTTCTGTTCGAGATCTGTGCTTTAGATGGAAGAAAAATATTTTTAATTGTTTTAATAAAGTATATGTTTCACAGCCAATGAATAATACAGATTTTATTATTAGTATTAGTATTATTTTTATTAAATGTGTTTGAATCTCTTTCTGTGGATAGAAAAGTTCAAAGTTTCCAAGGTCTTGGTGTAATATTGGCTGTAGAATCAGTCTGCAATGATGAGAACTAATATCTGCTGAAGTAAAAGGAAGAGAATGGATAAACAGGCAACACAAGTGATTTTATTTTAAGTTAAGCAACAGAAGTGGAAGGAGTACTCAGATCCTTTAGTTAAGTAAAAAGTACTCGTACCACACTCTGAAAATACAGTACTCCAGGACAAGTAAGATCCTGCATCTAAAACCTTAAGTCAAAGTATGTCAGCATTATCAGCAAAAAGTACTTCAAGTATTGAAAGTAACAGTACTAATTCTGCAGAAAAATGGTTAATATCACTGTGCAGTAATGTGTATGGTATATTTTACTGCTGTAGATGTTTAAGCCTGAGCTCATTTTAATAATTAACTACTTTTGGGTAGTTAAGCTAAAGCAAAGCATCATCTTCTATAAGATCATCATTTGCCATCTGTCCTGTGGGAACCAGGTATCTCTTAAAAAAAGGAAAAAGAAAAGAAAGCCAGGTTTTCATGATGATGCATTTTCCAGCTAATTCAAGACTGTTTTAAAGAGTTTATTTAATTTAAGAAGTAGGACAATTTTCTCAACTAGTAAAGAAACAATTAATCCTTCAGTTTCTCAAATTTAAAATCACCAAATTTGGAGATACCTGAGTCTCACTGGACAGGGAATGGATGAAAAACTCTATTCTTAAAAGTAACTACAGCAATCTGAGGAATGTAGAGGTGTTTAAAAAAAAAGCTATGTTTGCCTTGGAGACATGGCTGAGAAAAAGTATAACATTGCAAAAAATTACCTTGAATTTGCACTCGGATCTTATTCATACACTGATTTATCTGTATTTATCAAGACAAATGCTCCATTGAACTGTAATCAATGGTGTAATCAAATCATAAACCAACTTTCACACATGCCCCTGGAGAAGGGACTTGTTTTTCAGACAGATATATTGTCTGATGTTTTATGAGATGATGATGAAGAATGAAGAACTGATGAGGACATAGGGAAATAAGTCTGAGCATGATTGCAGACAAGAAAATGGCTGTGTTATACTAACACTTGTATAATATGACACTAAACTAAGACTTCTATATTAAAACCTGATTTCCATTCTAACTGCTAAGTGTGCTTAAGTCTTGATTTGATCACACAAAGTGCCTGCTGTCACATCATCATCATCATCATCATCATCAAAACAGAGACTGTATGCCGATGACAATGGACAAAATTGTTAAATTACCTAGTGTAGCATGAAGAGAGATCAGTTGAGTGAAAAGACGATGGTGAGGCATCTCATCTCATTATCTCTAGCCACTTTATCCTGTCCTACAGGGTCGCGGGCAAGCTGGAGCTGGTACACCCTGGACAAGTCGCCAGGTCATCACAGGGCTGACACATAGACACAGACAACCATTCACACTCACATTCACACCTACGGTCAATTTAGAGTCACCAGTTAACCTAACCTGCATGTCTTTGGACTGTGGGGGAAACCGGAGCACCCGGAGGAAACCCACGTGGACACAGGGAGAACATGCAAACTCCGCACAGAAAGGCCCTCGCTAGCCACGGGGCTCAAACCCGGACCTTCTTGCTGTGAGGCGACAGCGCTAACCACTACACCACCGTGCCGCCCCACGATGGTGAGGTTCGTGTTTAAAGTTTTACAGATGCTAATGTTGATGAGATTAATAATCCAAGAAGTGAGAAGAGAACTGATTCCATATTGTGACAGTAGTGTTGTTTTTCCATCATTAGATGAGGCTATAAATGTAGACGTGGGCACATAAAGTCGTCAACATTTTTCTTAATCATGTGGAACAACAATAGAACCTGGTCTCAATGCAAAGCAGTTTGTGCAACATGCCAAATGAGCTAATGCAGGGGTTTTCAAAGTGTGGGAGAGTCAGCCCCCCCTCGGAGAGCAAATAAACAACAGCGCCCCCCCTTACAATTTTTGTTGTTGCTATACTTAATGTTCCATTCGTATTTTTTAAAAAATGGTTGTTGTACACATTATTTTTTTCTTTTTCACATTTTAAACATCTGTGCTTTTTAAAACATCTTGTTTTACACATTTTAAACATCCCATAGCATCGTTAGCTAGCATCTCTTGGCAGACAACACACTGTGGCAGTGGAGCATCTTCAGATCCAGTCCATGAAAATCCAAACTTTAAATAATCGTGGTCATACTTCCTTCTTTTTCCAGTCCCCCAGGATTCCGCGGGCCTTTTTTGTGATTGTTGTGGGCTAAAATGTCTGATGTTGCGGGGGGTTCCAAAAAAATTGCGATGAAAGTTGCGGTGTTTTTTAGGTTTTTGTTGCGATTACATTGTGGGAGGAAGTGAAAGTTGCGAGAAATTGTTGCGATTTTCTCTTTTTGTGAATAAAATTGAGTGATATGTTAAATATTAAGTTATTACTGAAAAACTATTGATTAAAAAAACAAAGAGAAATGGTCCTATAAACAACTTTACCAATATAAAAGATTACCAGGACTACAAAAATGCAGAAAAATAGGCTTTACTTATCCAAATGCACCTGTTGGTTCAAAAGTTAAAGTGCAGAGAACCTCACAGCACAACATGAAGTTACCTTAAAATATAATATAAATGCCTCAGCTTTTATGTAAGAAAAAAAAACTATTAATACTAGTACTGTGTGCAGGCAGTCTCTCCTGAAGACTAAATTAAACAATAATTATAAACTAATAAAATAAATGGCTCAGGCTTCATAGAAGAAAAAAACAATTTGAACAGAATCTCACAGTATGATGCTGAAGCTGCCTAAACAATGGAAAATAAAATACCATTTTGGCAAAAATGGCATCCATTAACTTCTTGTATTAAGTAAAAAAAAAATAAAGTGCACACAGTCCTTCCCTGTAAACATAAGACACTTTCAGTGTTGCCAGATACTGCTGACGTTTTCCAGTCCAAAATATGTTCAAAACCTGCCAAAATGCACTTGAAATCGTCCAATCTGGCAACACGACACGCATGCTGCTTCTCTTGAACACACGGAAGTAAGGCGGAAGGTAGTTTGTCGACGTCACCTCAAGACGATGCCAACGATTGGTCAAATTTGCGGGAGAGTTGCGGTGATTGGATATAATTGCAACACCGCCCTGAATTCACGGGGATTGGTTGAATTTGTGCTGAAGTTGCAAATCGCAACATCCTGGAGGCTCTGTTTTTTTGCTTGGCCCAGACTTTGTCTCCTCACTCACTGTAGCTTTAGGTACTAAAAACCGATCCATTTTGTCTCTCACGTTGCGCCCCCCCCCCGAAGAACTCTGGCACCCCCCAGGGGGGGCGCACCCCACACTTTGAAAAGCCCTGAGCTAATGGATATAAATGTGGCTCTTGCTTTTTGGAATCCCAGCACTGCTCATTATTCTGAGTACACCATCTCTATAGTGATGCGTGGTGGTGGTAGCATCATGTTGTGAGGATGCTGTTCGAGCTTTCTTTTTCTGTGGTTCCAAAGAGGAACATAGGCCACTGACAATCTTCCTTCCTCCACTCTGTCTTGTTCTGTGCTTCTTTCTCCAAGTGCTTCCAGGTGTAGCCAGCTGTCTGGATCTTTGCTGTTGTGTTCCATCTCCAGGTATCCCAGGGGTGACTTCTCTTTCTTTTTGCCTGGGGGTTCCACTGTAATGCCTGTCTTGTGATGTTGTTCCTAGGTGTCTGTAGGTTATGGCCATTCCATCTCCATTTTCTTACAACAAAAACACTCCTAAAGAAGATCCAGGATTTTGTTTAACTGGGTTCTCTTTATCTACTTTTAGGACTTGTGTGAAAATCTGATGATGTTTTAGGTCATATTTATGCAGAAATATAGAAAGTTCTAAAGGGTCCACAAACTTTCAAGCACCACTGTGTGTGTGTGTGTGTGTGTGTGTGTGTGTGTGTGTGTGTACTATTTCTATTTGCATTTCAGTCAAAACACATAAATAAATAAAAAATAATAATACAATTACAATTTTAGAGGTTTAAATCATGATGAACGTGTAAGAAAATATTCAAGAGGAAAAACACACGCGTGCTCTTTAAAAAAAGGTAAATAATAAAAATAGAAAAGAAGTAAAAAATAAAAAAGAAGAAATCTCTATTCGTGTATCTGTTATGCAAAATTTTGCTTAAAAATATTTCAATTGTCACTTTTGCAATATCGTTTTGATTATGCAGAAATGATGATTATGAGGCATGAGCAAACCCACATGAAATCCATCATTATTTCTGACATTTACAGTCATTCCTAACAGGGCTCTAAAAGTACAAAAGGGAAACAGGTCAGTGTATGTTTACTCTTTCCTTTTTCCTGCTCTTTGAACAGTCTCGCCATCTGACTGTACTTCATTTATCTCTTTCTCTCCCCCACACACAGAGAACGTTTTGTGCTTTCTCTTTTAACGAGACTCGTATTTCTATACCTATGTCTGCTGTAGTTCATTTCTTACTTCATGTCTCTGAAAAGTCTCCGATCTTCCTCCAGGAGTGAATCCATGTGAGTCTGAACCTGGATTTCTGCAATTCTTCCTTGAAATTATTGGATAACTCAATGTAAATATACAGTCCTGTGTAAAAGTCTTCGTCACATGTAAAGAAATGCTGTAGATCAAAAATGGCTTAAAAATGAAATGTTTCAATATTTTAAAAAAAATACTATAAACATTAATCAGTAAGCCATAATAAATGAAACAAAGTCAGTATTTAGTGTGAGGCGACTCTTTGCTTAAAAAAAAAATAGTAGTCTGAGGTACAGTGAGTGCAGTTTTGCAAGGAAATGAGCTGTAGGTTTTACTGAGCATCTTACAGAACCAGCCACAGTTCTTCTGGACACTTTGACTGTCACACTCGCTTCTTCATTTTGCACCACGACCCAGTAGCCTTCATTATGTTTTCTTTTTTAATCTGAAAAGTGCTCTCTTATGTAATGTGCTGCTCAAATACACTTTTTTTTCCTGTAACATTTAATTTTGTGCTGGAAAACGAATGTTTGGACTCTAAAATGTTTTTGTACTGACTCGGTAATGTAGAAGTCATAAAATAGAAATCTGTAACAAAGATTATATGAAAAAAAAATATGATGCATAAGACTTTTGCACAGTACTGTCTATACGATGCCAAGCAATCAACTCAGGTATTGTTCATTTTACTAAACACTTCAGACTCACACTTTCGAGCTGCAGAGACAGATATGGCCTGCGACAAATAATACTATCAGCAAAAAGGTTTTAAAAAGCGGATACACACCATGTCAGAAGATATCACTGACCTTGAGTACTGTATATCGCAGACAGAGTTAAAACATAAATGATGAGTTGTTTGCCCAAGAAAGACTTCAGAATGTAAGCTTTTGCATCACCATCTGCACCAAATGCATTTTTTTTTATGTTCTCAACATTGAAACCAATGTGGTCGTAATATATTTTAGAGAGCACATCATAAACATAGAGCGGGACAGTGGTGTAGTGGTTAGCACTGACGCCTCACAGCAAGAAGGTTCTGGGTTCGTGCCTAGTGGCCGACGGGGGCCTTTTTGTGTGGAGTTTGCATGTTCTCCCCGTATCTGTGTGGGTTCCCTCCGGGTGCTCCGGTTTCCCCGACAGTCCAAAGACATGCAGGTTAGGCTAATTGGTGGCTCTAAATTGACTGTAGGTGTGAATGTGAATGGTTGTTTGTCTCGATGTGTCAGCTCTGCGATGATCTGCTGACTTGTCCAGGGTGTACCCCGCCTTTCACCCATAGTCAGCCGGGATAGGCTCCAGCTTGCCTGTGACCCTGCACAGGATAAAGGCCTCTGCATGCTCTTGCGACAAGGCTTTCGCAGATAGCTTTTCACAGACAGTTGTAATTTATCGTTGAGCGGGGAGTAATAGGCGTGCGCGATGTTATTCACCGCCACAACGCAAGGGGGCGCGAAGTCGCGAAATCGCTAGGAGTAGTTGGTGGGTGTGGTTAGTGGAGTGTCTATCCTCCGGTTACTTATAATGACTAGAACTGGAGTCGTATAGATGTACGTACTTCCTCACTTCCTCGATCAACCGCTCTTCGTGCTGCTCCATCTTCGCTCGTGTTTTTAAAAATGGCGGTCGTGAAAACAAAACAAACCGGGAAAGTAGGGAAGTGGAAGTGCGTGTACAGCGGATGTAGAGTGGACCAATCAGAGCCCTTTTGTCTGCGACGCTGTCTGCGAGGCTTCTGCGGTGGTCACAATTTTTGGGAGGTGCGCGCAGAGCGTCTGCGAAGGTGGGGGGGCTACGCAGACACTGTCTGCGACGCTATCTGCGAGGACTGGGTTGTCAGCATAAATTGGCCTTAAGCAGTTACAGATAATGGATGGATGGATCATATGCATACTGTCATCTCTGAAAAAGGAAAAAAGTTTGATCTGGTCCTCCTGCAGGAAGCCAGTGCAGTGTTTATTAAGGTTAGTTGGTTATTTATTTATCTAATCAACCCTTTACCTCTAAGAGCAGGACCTTAGACCTTCTTCTTCTCCTTGTCCAGCACTGTTGCCAGGTCAGGGTCCATGAGGACCCTGTTGATCCACATGTCATATTAACTAGAGCATAGTTTTATGCCAGATGCCATTCCTGCCACAACCCTGCCATTTCCAGGCTTGGGAAACAACCATTCACACACACATGGACAATTTCGAGTAGCCAGTTAACCTAACCTGCATGTCTTTGAACTGTGGGGGAAACCAGAATACCGGGAGGAAACCCACACAGACATGGCGAGAACATGCAAACTCCACACAGAAAGGTCCCTGTCAGCCACTGGGCTTGAAGCCACTACCTTCTTGCTGTGCGGCAACAGTGATAACCACTACACCACCCAAGAGCAGGCTCTTAGACCAGGTGGTCCAAATTAATTTCTGAAATCTAACACTTGCATAACCTGTTACAAATTTCAAGTTCCCTGAGGATTTGTTTACCAAAGTATATTTATCCCTCCAAGATGTAAAAAGCTGCATACAGCCAACTTTGACAGAATTACACAACCTCATAAGGTGGAACACTGTATTTTTATTTCACTTTTTAAAAAATGAACCAACTTCTACATCAGATTGTCCCTGTTATAGTCACTCAATATATAAATAAATAAATAAATAAATAAATAAATAAAACAGATGGCTTGGTTCCATTATTTGACATCAACAGAAACCCTTTATTAAGATGTCAGTGCTGCAATTAGCGAGTGATGTGGGTGGTCTGGATCGTTCATCTAAGTGCCTGCTTGGAATATGTAAATAACTGAAAGCATGGTGACAGCGCCTATATACTTGTATTTGTGCGGAGATGTCGAAATGTTCCCTTGGAAAGCCACTCGAGGCTGTCGAGCAGCACTGTGATGGTCCAATAACAATTGGAAGTCATAGTAAGACACTGAAGTGAGAAGAATATTAACAGGTTAACATTTCAAACGGTATTATCCAGATTTCTTACCAGGTGTCATATGTACAGGATTCAAACACAGGGGTTCTAGCTTGCCTGCGACCCTGTAGGACAGGATAAGCGGCTACAGATAATGGATGGATGGATGTTGTATTTTTGAAGAAAATGCAGCAGAGATGTTTTTATAATCATATACAGTGTCTTGCAAAAGTATTCATCCCCCTTGGTGTTTGTCCTATTTTGTCGCATTATAAGCTGGAATTAAATTGGATTTTTGTGGGGTTAGCACCATTTAATTTACACAACATGCCTACCACTTTAAAGGTGAAATTTGTTGTTTTATTGTGACACAAACAATAATTAAGATGAGAAAACAGAAATCTGGAGTGTGCATCGGTATTCACCCCCCCCCCCAAAGTCAATACTTTGTAGAGCCACCTTTTGCTGCAATTACAGCTGCAAGTCTCTTGGGGTATGTCTCTATTAGCTTAGCACATCTAGCCACTGGGATTTTTGCCCATTCCTCAAGGCACAACTGCTCCAACTCCTTCAAGTTAGATGGGTTGCGTTGGTGTACGGCAAGCTTCAAGTTTTGCTACAGATTCTCAGTTGGATTGAGGTCTGGGCTTTGATTAGGCCATTCGAAGACATTTAAATGTTTCTCTTTCAACTACTTCAGTGTAGCTTTAGCAGTATGTTTAGGGTCATTGTCCTGCTGGAATGTGAACCTTCGTCCCAGTCTTAAACTTCTGGCTGACTCAAACAGGTTTTCCTCCAGAATTGCCCTGTATTTCATGCCATCCATCTTTCCTTCAGTCCTGACCAGCTTTCCTGTCCCTGCAGATGAAAAATATCCCCACAGCACGATGCTGCCACCACCATGCTTCACTGTAGGAATGGTGTTCTCAGGGTGTTGGGTTTGCGCCACACATGGCATTTTCCATGATGGCCAAAAATATCAATTTTAGTCTCATCTGACCAGAGAATCTTCTTCCATGTGACTGGGGAGTCTGCAACATGCTGTTGGGCAAAGTCCAAATGTGTTTTCTTAATCAGTGACTTTTTTCTGGCCACTCTTCCATAAAGCCCCACTCTGTGGAGTGTACAGCTTAAAGTGGTCCTATGGACAGATACTCCCATCTCTGCTATGGATCTTTGCAGCTCCTTCAGTGTTATCTTTGGTGCCTATGTTATATCTCTGATTAATGCCCTCCTTACCTGGTCTGTGAGTTTTGATGAGCGGCCTTCTCTTGTCAGGTTTGTAGATTTGTCAGATTTAATGGTGCTCCCTGGGATATTCAAAGTTTGGGATATTTTTATAACCCAACCCTGATCTATACTTCTCCACAACTTTGTCTCTGACTTGTTTGGAGTGCTCCTTGGTTTTCATGTTGCTTGCTTAGTACTTAGTTTTCATGTTGCTTGCTGTACACAAACATGATAATAAGTCCTTGTGTTAATGGACCAGACTCCACTTTTGGATCATTAATCCCTTTTGACTGAGAATGCCCTGCATGCATGGTTTTATTTTTAGCTTCTGGGACATCCATACAGTTTTAAATCCAATACCTACAAATAAAAAAGTTTGTTTTTATTGCACTTATTGAATTCCTGGGTTCCCATCTGTAACGTGATGTTTCATCCCATTAATACACGTTACAATAGATTATTAGATTCTAATAGAATAGATGAGCCAAAAATAATTAGGGATCTTTTTAATGGGCCCTGATTCATTATAAGTATGAATAGGTAGGCCTCAAAGTAGAAAAGATAGCGAACCCTTGCTCTAGTATCAGTGTATTTCAAGTGCAGTTTTGAGGTACAGAAATAAATACAGTGTCTTGCAAAAGTATTCATCCCAATTGGTGTTTGTCCTGTTTTGTTGCATTACAAGCTGGAATTAAAATGGATTTTTGGAGGGTTAGCACCATTTAATTTACACAACATGCCACTTTAAAGGTGAAAATTGCTTTTTTTATTATTGTGACACAAACAATAATTACAATGAAAAAACAGAAATCTGGAGTGTGCATAGGTATCCCCCCAAAGTCAATACTTTGTAGAGCCACCTTTTGCTGCAATTACAGCTGCAAGTCTCTTATGGCCCTTTTCCACTACCCTTTTTCAGCTCACTTCAGCCCGACATGGCTCGCATTTCGACTACCAAAAAACAGCACGACTCAGCTCGCTTCAGCCCTGCTTAGCCCCTAAAACTCGCACCGTTTTGGAGTGGGGCTGAAGCGAGCCAAACCGTGCCGAGTGAGGCTGGGGGCGTGAGCAGACACTCCCCTGTGCACTGATTGGTGAGGAGGAGTGTCCTCACATGCCCACACATGCCCCGCGAGCACGCTGGGATCTGTAAACACCGCAAACCCGGAAGAAGGAGAATTACGAGAATTATGAAGCCTTATGCGCCTCGCCTCATCTATACGCTCTCGTCAGTATCTGTTGGCGTTGTCGGTGACAACAAGCCACAGAACCAAGACCAGCAACACTAACGACTCCATGTCCTCCATGTTTATTGTTTACTTTTCGGGTCGTGAGACTACCGCTTAAAAGATCACTGATGTCACTGTTTGCGCTGCTTAACGACATCATGTGACGTCCACCCACTTTCGCTAACTCCACCCAATGTGTCCACCCACTTCCAGCCAGCACGGTTCAGTGCGGTTGTAGTCGAAATGCAACTCCAACAGCCCCACTCAGCTCGACTCAGCCCAACTCAGCACGGCACGGCTCAGCCCGACTCAGCCGCGTTTGTAGTGGAAAAGCGGCATTAGAGTATGTCTCTATTAGCTTAGCACATCTAGCCACTGGGAATTTTGTCCATTCCTCAAGGCAAAACTGCTCCAACTCCTTCAAGTTAGATGGGTTGCATTGGTGTACAACAATCTTCAAATTACGCCACAGATTCTCAATGGATTGAGGTCTGGGCTTTGACTAGGTTATTCCAAGGTATTTAAATGTTTCCCTTTAAACCACTCCAGTGTAGCTTTAGCAGTATGTTTAGGGTCATTATCCTGCTGGAATGTGAACCTTCGTCCCAGTCTCAAACCTCTGGCTGACTCAAACAGGTTTTCCCCTAGAATTACCCTGTATTTCGTGCCATCCATCTTTCCTTCAGTCCTGACCAGCTTTCCTGTCCCTGCAGATGAAAAATATCACCACAGCATGATGCTGCCACCACCATGCTTCACTGTAGGAATGGTGTTCTCAGGGTGTTGGGTTTGTGCCACACATGGCATTTTCCATGATGGCCAAAAAGATCAATTTTAGTCTCATCTGACCAGAGAATCTTCTTCCATGTGTTTGGGGAGTCTGCAACATGCTGTTGGGCAAACTCCAAATGTGTTTTCTTAAGCAATGGCTTTTTACTGGCCACTCTTCCATAAAGCCCCACTCTGTGGAGTGTATGGCTTAAAGTGGTCCTATGGACAGATACTCCCATCTCCACTGTGGATCTTTGCAGGTCCTTCAGTGTTATCTTTGGTGTCTTTGTTGCATCTCTGATTAATGCTCTCCTTGCCCGGTCTGTGAGTTTTGGTGGGCGGCCTTCTCTTGTCAGGTTTATAGTGGTGCCATATTCTTTCCATTTTGCTATAATGGATTTAATGGTGGGATATTCAAAGCTTGGGATATTTTTTATAACCCAACCCTGTTCTATACTTCTCCACAACTTTGTTTCTGACCTGTTTGGAGGCTCCTTGGTTTTCATGTTGCTTGCTTAGTAGTGTAGCAGAGTCAGGGTCCTTCCAGAACAAGTTGATTTATACAGACATCATGTGACAGGTTATGTGACACTTTGATTGCACACAGGTGGATCTTAATCAACTAATTATGTGACTTATGAAGTGAATTGTTTGGACCAGCTCTTACTTAGGGGTTTCATATGAAAGGGGGTGAATACTTATGCACACTCCAGATTTTTTGGTTTTTTTTTTTTGGGGGGGGGTCATCTTAATTATTGTTTATGTCATTATGAAACAACAATGTGTACCTTTAAAGTGGTAGGCATGTTGTGTAAATCAAATGGTGCTAACCCTCCAAAAATCCATTTTAATTCCATCTTGTAATGCAACAAAACAGGACAAACACCAAGGGGGATAAATACTTTTGCAAGATACTGTCCAATGATTTTTTTAACAGATCAACAACCAGCCGATTGACAGGACTTCCAGCAAATATCCCTCTTGTTGTTGTTTGGGTTCATGAGACATCGTGTGCATTCTGAGATGCTTTTGTGTTCACCATGGTTG
Source organism: Neoarius graeffei (assembly GCF_027579695.1). Taxonomy (NCBI): domain Eukaryota; kingdom Metazoa; phylum Chordata; class Actinopteri; order Siluriformes; family Ariidae; genus Neoarius; species Neoarius graeffei. The sequence goes on from NC_083584.1 coordinate 59,956,041, forward strand.
TAAAGAATGGTTATTTCCATTTCCTTATCCTTCCTGTTACCTCAAAACACTACAGAAGAAGAACAACTTTATTCATCATATGTACACTTGTGAAATTCCTCCTCTGCATTTAACCCATCTGAAGCAGTGAACACACACACACATGCACATACATATGAGCAGTGAGCACAGACACATACGGTACCCAGAGCAGTGGGCAGCCATCCTATGACCTATGTAAAGTGACCTTGAGTTTGAGAAAGGTGCTATATAAATGTAACGTATTATTATTATTATTATTATTATTATTATTATTAACAGCGCCCGGGGAGCAGTTGGGGATAAGGTGCCTTGTTCAAGGGCACTTCAGCCCAAGGCCGCCCCCATGTTAACCTAACCTGCATGTCTTTGGAGTGTGGGGGAAACCAGAGCACCCGGAGGAAACCCATGCAGACACAGGGAGAACATGCAAACTCCACACAGAAAGGCCACCGTTGGCCACTGGGCTCAAACCCAGAACCTTCTTGCTATGAGGCAACAGTGTTAATCACTACACCATCATGCCACCCATTCTCTTCTGATTCCTCTCATTAACGAAGCCTTTCTGCCTGCAGAACTGTCAGATGTTTGTTTTTCATTTTTTCTGAAAAACTAAACCAACCCTTCTGGCACCAACAGCCATGTCGTGGTCAGTCGATGAGGTCACGTTTCTGATCCAGTGAATATTAACTGAAGCCCTTGACCTGGAACTGCATGATTCCATGCATTGTATTGCTTCCATGAGTATAACTCACAGACTGTGCAGATAGTGCTGGCGTTTCTACAGGAGAGCATCAGAGAAACCAAGAGGAGCCTGGCTGCTGGTGTTGTGGAGCACCTTCATACCTTCAGAATAAAAGATTTATCCAGTTTACATCAACTACTTCAATTATCTCTGCTATAGCTCACCTCCTCCAGCCCCAGAAGCACTCTGCACTCAGATGATAAACAACTTTCGTCCATAATGTCCTGTTTCTCTGGAAACTTATTTAAACAATTTCTACTACTATTGATGATGTTCTTCATGTCTTCATCTCCAGTGGAGGTAGACCTGATTACCTGTGCATGTCTGCTGTCCTCTGGCATAAAAAAAAAACTTTTGTCTTCCCTTTGGATACTTTGAATGGACATATTATCTTGCAGCAATACTGTGCAACAGGAATTTGCAGTAAAACAAGAGCAAAGTAGAACGCAATGCCATCGCCATCAGCAAGGATGCTTCCTCTGCCAACAAGTCGAGCCCTTGTTGTTACTAATTTGAATGCCTGAAATATCCTATAAATATACTTCAGAAGGAGGGAAGCTATCAAATTCCAGGAGAATTCCATATAAATCATACAATCTTTTAACCATTCATTCTTGAGATATTGGTCTAAAGAGAATCTTGAACAGGTTTTTAAGAAGTAAAAGAAGAAGAAGACAGTTTGAGAAAAGTGAAGTTTACAGGTATCGATCAAAGAACACAGAACATTTATCTCTTCCTTGCAGGTCTCATTATGTATTCCTGATATTTGCTGACTATGGGCGAAAGGTGGGGTACACCCTGGACAAGTCACCAGATCATCACATGGTTGACACATAGAGACAAACGACCATTCACACTCACATTCACACCTATGGTCAATTTAGAGCCACCAATTAGCCTAACCTGCATGTCTTTGGACTGTGGGGGAAACCGGAGCACCTGGAGGAAACCCATGCAGATAACATGCAAACTCCACACAGAAAGGCCCCCATTGGCCACTGGGCTCAAACCCAGAACCTTCTTGCTGTGAGCCAACAGTGCTAACCACTACACCACTGTACCGCCCCAATCAAAAACAGCTTGTCTCTAATATATTAGGTAGTAGTGTTGTAGGACTTGAAATCAGTCTCAAGACAACTTTTTGAAGGTCTAAGTCTCATCTCTGACTCAACCGCATTTTTACTCGGTCTTGTCTCGGACTTGGACATAGAGACTTGGGATTTTATTTCAAGACCAGTCAAGACCACAACTGTGGTGATTTCACTAAACTCCCTGTGCATTGTCTGATTTATTTGTTAACATCGTTACTGTGATTGGATGTAAAATTTCCTGCTTCAAATGCAACTAATAATGTGACTCACTGCTAATTTGAAATTTTTCTTCCTGTTAATGGCCATCACCCCTACCCCCACCTCATCACACACATTGGTCTGGTCCTGGTCTTGACTCGGTCTCGCCCTGCCTTGGTCTTGGTCTTGACTTGCTCTCAACCCCTCAAAGGCCAAGTTTACATTAGACCGTATCAGCGGATCATCAGATTAACATTTTTAAAACGATTAGTGTGCACACAGCAACACCAATACACGATTTGCGTGCACACAGCAACACCAATACACGGATACGCTCGGCTCCGCAGGCATCCTGCGCTCCAAATCACTCCGCCCTGAACAGCGAATGCCCTCTGGAGGGTGCGCACTCCGGCCCTGCGCAGCTCACAGAGCGCGCGAGTGAAGTGCACAAGCAATGATTCGGGACTGAGCCGCTGTGTGTGTGATCCCAGCGCATATCACTTACCACTTGCAAGTGGAAGGATGGCAAGCCTAAAGACAATCATAACTACACAATGGGCAGTATTTGCATCAGTATTTGCAGTATTTTCATACTTTTATACTCTTTAATGAAAGGTGATACAAGGCGGAAGTCCGCGCCGTTTTTCAGCAGTCACGTCACATGACCAACGCCAGCGAATCAGGAAGGTGGATGTCACAGTGACGTTGTCCAATGACGACGCCAGCTAGAGCTCAGCACAGCATATCCGCATATTCTCAATGTTTACACAGCACCGGACCAGACACGATCTAGATTGAATACGTGGACCCTGGTGGATTCCCGTTTCCCGGCGTTTCCAGGCGGTTTAATGTAAACGGACAGTGCATCCGCGAAGAAAACGAGACAGATACGGTCTAATGTAAACTTGGCCAAAGTCTTGGTCTTGATACACTCCGGTCTTGGTCGTGATTTGGTTTCAGTTTAGGTGGGTCTTGACTACAACACTAATATGCAGTTTTAAATCTTAAAACTTCTACACCAACAAATCATTTGATTAATCTGTTCATCATTTTTAATCATAAATTAAGACTTTGCTTCTCAATGTCACCTGTGCAAGCAAGATAGGTGTGTGGACTTTTAATTAATTATGTGTGTGTGTGTGTGTGTGTGTGTGTGTGTGTGTGTGTGTGTGTGTGTGTGAATGTGTGTGAGAGAGACGGATAACAAGCTCCTCCTGTTCTTTCATCTGTTCCCAGTCACACTTAATGTCTCCAATTTACTCTTTTGTTTCGAACACTTAACACTCAACTAAATTTAGTTGTGATGTGACTACACATGCTTCAATAGCTACTCAGAACACACACAAGCATGCACAGACTGTTTTTTTTTTTTTTTTAGCCTTCACACGTCATGGCACTAACATCTGCTGCCAAGCTTATAAATGCAATTAGCAATCCTTCAGCAGATTAAAATAGGGAGCACACTTCTCCTATTAAATGTTTCGAAAGGAAGCCGTAAGAACTCCACAGCTTTAATCTCAATCTTTAATTCACACAAATTGGGTGATATTGTGCACTACACTGCCTCTTTTCTTCAGCTTGAAAAGGTGGGTACATCGCAGAGACGTTCATTTTCCTGCCTTTCCAAGGTTATTTCCTGTGCCACTGGTAATAGCAGCAGAGTTGCATAATTTTAACACCCTTACATCCTTCTCTGTCTCTCCCTCTTTCTCAAAGCCCAATGACACCACATTTACGGTACTTATAAAGTTCTTCTCTCATTCCCATCATTGCAATAGGTCCATAATGATGTCCATACGAAGGCTCTTGACAAGTTTGGTTCAAAATTTGCATCTTGGACTATCACATCTCAAATAAAGTTCAGCTATGCGGTCTGATAAACACCATCCCAACAATGAAGCATGATGGTGGTAGCATCGTTTTGAGCATCACCCTCTGCCTCTTGGTTGGTGATCTGACAGATTCCCTTCTAAACTAGTCCCTGGTATTTTGTTGGACTTAATGTAGATTTAGTGTTGTGCTATAATGATTCCATTTTTTATGAGTAATATGGATAAAATGATGCTCAATTAAAATGATGAGACTTTTTGTTTTATAACCAAACCATTTCCAGAATAGGAACAAGCTTGTGTGCTTGTAAAACCAAATAATTTTTAAATTAAACTTTTTAATTTAATTGTTTTATAATTAAGTGAGGGTGGCACAGTGGTGTAGTGGTTAGCATTATTGCCTCACAGCAAGAAGGTTCTGGGTTCAAGCCCAGTGGTCGACGGCAGCCTGAGTCTCTGAGACGAGACTGAGACCTTCAAAAAGTTGTCTTGAGACCTGTCTCAAGTCCTACTATATTAGAGATGAGTTGTTTTTGATTGGGGCAGGGATGGTGGTGTAGTGGCACTGTCACCTCACAGCAAGAAGGTTCTGGGTTTGAGCCCGGTGGTGGACGAAGGTCTTTCTGTGTGGAGTTTGCATGTTCTCCCCATGTCTGTGTGGGTTCCCTCCGAGTGCTCCGGTTTCCCCCACAGTCCAAAGACATGCAGGCTAGGTTAATTGGTGGCTCTAAATTGACCATAGGTGTGAATGTGAGTGTGAATGGTTGTTTGTCTTGATGTGTCAGCTCTGCGATGATCTGCTGACTTGTCCGGGGTGTACCCCGCCTTTCACCCATAGTTAGCTGGGATAGGCTCCAGCTTGCCTGTGACCCTGCACAGGATAAGCAGTTACAGATAATGGATGGATGGATCATATACGTACTGTCATCTCTGAAAAAGGAAAAAAGTTTGATCTGGTCTTCCTGCAGGAAGCCAGTGCAGTGTTTATTAAGGTTAGTTGGTTATTTATTTATCTAACCAACCCTTTACCTCTAAAGAGCAGGACCTTAGACCTTCTTCTTCTCCCTTGTCCAGCACTGTTGCCAGGTCAGGGTCCATGAGGACCCTATTGATCCACATGTCATATTAACTAGAGCATAGTTTTATGCCAGATGCCATTCCTGCCACAACCCTTCCATTTCCAGGCTTGGGAAACAACCATTCACACACACACACAGACAATTTCGAGTAGCCAGTTCACCTAACCTGCATGTCTTTGAACTGTGGGGGAAACCAGAGTACCCGGAGGAAACCCACACAGACATGGCGAGAACATGCAAACTCCACACAGAAAGGCCCCCGTCAGCCACTGGGCTTGAAGCCACTACCTTCTTGCTGTGTGGCAACAGTGATAACCACTACACCACCCAAGAGCAGGCTCTTAGACCAGGTGGTCCAAATTAATTTCTGAAATCTAACACTTGCATAACCTGTTACAAATTTCAAGTTCCCTGAGGATTTGTTTACCAAAGTATATTTATCCCTCCAAGATGTAAAAAGCTGCATACAGCCAACTTTGACAGAATTACACAACCTCATAAGGTGGAACACTGTATTTTTATTTCACTTTTTAAAAAATGAGCCAACTTCTACAACAAATCGTCCCTGTTATATTCAATCAATCAATCAATCAATCAATCAATCAATCAATCAATCAATCAATCAATAAATCAATAAATAAATAAATAAAACAGATGGCTTGGTTCCATTATTTGACATCAACAGAAACCCTTTATTAAGATGTCAGTGCTGCAATTAGCGAGTGATGTGGGTGGTCTGGATCGTTCATCTACCGGTAAGTGTTTGCTTGGAATATGTATATGGAATATAATATGTATATGGAATATGTGTCAGTCCTGTGATGATCTGGTGACTTGTCCAGGGTGTACCCTGCCTCTTGCCCATCATCAGCTGGGATAGGCTCCAGCTTGCCCACGACCCTGCACAAGTTAAGCAGTTATGGATAATGGATGGATGGATAATTAAGTGATAAGGCAGGTGTGGAGAATCTAATCTTTATACCAGCTAGTTTTCTTCAGGTCACAAATAGAAATATTTTAAATCCAGACTTTAGTCTTTTTTTTTGTCTTTCTTTGGTGTACCATAATTTTCTCCCTGACTACCACACCAGAGAAGAAGACAAATAAAGGACAGGTTTTAAAGGTGCAGTTCAACAATTATGAATGATGGAGGTTTCCCAGAGATAAGATAGTAGATGCTTCCAGAGCAGTATATGTGAGATAGGTGGAAATTTCCCCTGAGATCTGATGGTAGATTTTCCAAATACAGGAAAAAGGTGGAAGTTTCCCTTATGTTCTGACCATAGATTCTCCAAATGTAGTAGGAAGGAGGAAGTCTCCTTTAAGGTCTGATGGTAGATTCTCTCCCATGCAGTATGCTAGACCTGTACTGTCTTTCCCAACAGTATGGGATCAGAACAATGCCCACCATTGGGATCACCAATGACCCATTGTGAAGGAGATTGCCAATGATAACAATTTGAATCGGGTCTTAATCAATGACCAGCTGTGACTGCTCCTGGAGGAATTCTGTACTCTATACATAACTCCAAGAGTGTGAAATAAGAAGTAAACGGGGACAATGAACGAAAGGCAAGGTGATTGAAGACATCTCATCTGAGGGGACTACAGATCGCTCTGATTTATGTGTGAGTGTTTCTCATGTCTGTGGAGGTGGTTCAGCCAAATATAAAGACATCTTCTGTAAATGCTGTACCCTGAACCAGGATGTTATTGTTGAAATCATGATCATGAAATATGTGTTAAAATGATATTAAGACAATCAAGACCTTACTACTCAAGAACAATTACCCAATTGTTGGTCTGCCAAGCTATTAAAAGGTCAAAATAGCAAATGTGGGTGTAGAAATCAGAATGATCATCTAGGCTTCGAATTGCTGATACTAAATGGTCCTATTGTTCAGGCTAGAGTAGAGGAATCACAGAGAAACCTGGCTCACCTTCAAGCCCTGAGGAAATGCCACTGTGGAAGCAGGGCCAGCAAATACTGTTTTGTGCATGCTCTTTTGTGGTTATTGAACCAATAATCATTTGGGTTTCAAGAAAAAAAGGAAGCCAGAAAAAGAAAGGAAACATTTCTCTGGGCTCCATTTTATTTGTATTTTCTCAAGCTAACTGTGTGGATGCAGGCAACATAAACACAGCCTGACACAGTGACCAACAGAATGAAATTCTGAAGCAAAAAGACCACTGCAGCAAATTGACATCAAATCAGGAGGACATAGGTACTGTATATCTTTATATACTGCAGTAGCATACAAGGTGAGATGAAGGGTCTCTCTTAAAAGGGGAGAAATGCCTGAGCGCAACTTCTAGCTTTCCCCTCACTAGTCAACTCCACCTTCCTGCTTGGTGTATACTGTTTCAACTGATGGGACTCTGGCTTTGGGCGGTTATCAGGTGCCCTAAGTAATCAAACCCAACACTGCTGGACCAAAGGCTAAGGGTGAGGTCCCTGACAGAACCTTCAAAGTTGACAGCAGCAGGTCAGTGGATGGTTGCAGTTGGCATGTTTCAGAATGAAGCCAATGGCGGCTGCTTCCTGATGTCTTCTCTGAGGAGAGGTCACCCACCCAAGTGAGCTGGGTACTGCGGGGCAACTCGGTTTTCCACTGCTTGTAGTACTGTGGCACTCCATTGGATCACTGGAGGCCAGAGGCCAGAGAGTAACTGGGTTGTGTGCATAGCTGCCTATGCTACTATACTTCTGTGCAGGCAAGAGGAGTGGCAGTGAAACAAGATGTGCCAAATGGTCACTCCTCCAGTCATAGTTGGCAACGACTGATGGCCAGAGAGAGACTGCAGTAGTGCAAAAATAAATTAAGTCACAATGACTCTGGCTGATCTTCTTCTTCTTTTTCATGTGTCAGGTCTGGAGCAGACATTGATGACCATGGCCCTCCAGTCCTCTCTGTTGTCAGCTAAGTGTATGAACTTTGTGTTCTTGAGGTGGTTGTTTGTGTATTCTCTCAGATTGTTGGTGAACGTTATTCACTGTCTTCATTGACTTTTCTTACCCTCAATCTTGCTACACAGTATCAATTTCTCTAGGCCATCTTTCCTAATGACATGTCCGAAAAATTTCAATTGTCACTCCCTAACTGTCTTGATGAGTGTTCTTTGGATTTGTGCCATCCTCAATACATCCACATATGATCTGACCACACATGCTTTGAGGATCTGAAATGTTGTACTTAGCATGATGTTTCTGTTTTTAAAACTAGGACTCATCTTGTTGAAAGTGCCTTTTGATACAGTGATTCTCTTCTTTATTTCCTTTCCACATCTTCCATCTGATGTTATGGTGAATCCAATATATTTGAATTGGTTTACTTGTTTGATTCTATCATTTTTACATTTGATGGTATACTTTGGAGGATGAGGCTTTTTAGAGACCACCATGCATTCTGTTTTACTGGCATTAAGTGATAGATCATTTGCTTTACTGCAGGCTGTCACAATGTTCAGGATGTCTTGCAGATTTTGTTCTGAATCATCAGTCAGTACAGCATCATCCGCATATCTTAGGTTGTTTATAATCAGGTTTGTAGTACTTGAGTCCAGGACTCAGACTTGAGTCTGACTCGTGCCAAGTGCAAACTTTAATCTGCAATGAAATCCCCCCAAATGTGTGAATAATTCAAATATACCACTAACTGCCTCCCATTGTTGTGTAAAGAACGTTTTCATTCTGAAATGCGAGGTCCACATCTCCACCATCAGATTCACAGTCCGACATGCTCTGTAGAATTGCTAAAGCCTCCTGAGCACTGATCCTTCTTGGTTGCCTTGATTGTGACATTGTGAAGTCTGGGTCTGCGTGCCAGGCATTCCCTATTTATGGTTGTTTCTCGCCCACAACATTCACACCTAACCCTAACCCTAGCTTCCTGTGTTTGTTGGATATCAGCAAGTTGTTGACCATCAGAGACTGCACAGTCCAGGAGGGCCGTAGAACAAATCCTAGCTGGCAGATGAGTGTCTTCGAGCTGTTGGCATTCCTCACAATCCTTTTTCGAAGGGCTGCCAAGGGCTACATTGGTGCCATGCGACTCATGTGGGCCAATAGATTCAGCAACCCAGATATCAAAGCCATAATGCCCCGTAACCGCTTTTTTGAAATAAAGCGGTACCTTCGCTTCGACAAGGACACCCGCAAGGAGCGCATACAAATGGACAAATTTGCAGTAATTTCAGACATCTAGCAGCGGTTTGTTCAGAATTGTGTGTTGTCCTACAGTCCAGGGCAACATGTTACCGTGGATGAGCAGTTATTTCCTTCAAAGGTTCATTGTCCCTTTCTGCAGTACATTGCATCCAAGCCTGACAAGTTTGGAATCAAGTTTTGGATTGCAGCAGATCTGGACACAAAATACATGTGTAATGCCATCCCTTACTTGGGAAAAGATACCACTCGTCCGAAGGGAGAGAGGCTGTCAGAGAATGTTGTTTTGAAATTGATGGAACCATTTATGGACCAGGGAAAGACTGTAACTATGGACAATTTCTTCATCTCTCTGTCTTTGGCTAACAGGCTTCTTCAGTGAAAAACAACTCTGCTTGGCACCATCAACAAAAATCGTCGGGAGCTACCAGCAACTGTAAAGGACAGCTTGGGGTGCCAGTTGTATTCAACACAGGTGTTCACATCTGGAAGTGCCTTGCTGATGGTGTTTGCAACAAAAATAAAGAAATCTGTTTGTCTTCTGAGCACCATGCATCAGAAAGTGGAAATTGTGGATACCCAAAAACAAAAAACAAACACTGTTGTTGATTACAACCATTTCAAATGCGGCGTTGATATCATGGACCAGAAATTACGCAACTACTCGGTGCGTGCAGGAACACGGAGATGGCCCATGGCTGTATTTTACAACCTGCTTGACATGGTTGTCACCAATGCACATGTCTTGTACACAGCATGTACAGGATCCAAAGAAAGTCGCCAATTGTTCATGCTGGAGCTTGCAGAGGAACTTCAAAACAGGCTTTTGCAGGAAAAGGCACAAGGGGGAGAACACAAACAGCAGCGTCGTGAGATGAGAGTTTCTCAGAAGAAAAAGACACAGTGCCAGTTGCGCATACTCTGCAATAATAACAGAAGCACCGAACTTTGTGTACACTGCCGCAAATACACCTGTGGCAAATGTAGGAAAGACTCACCATGGGAATGTGGAAACTGCTGGGAAATGATGGGACAACTGTATGCTACATTTCTGTGCTTTGTATAGCCTCCATATGTAGTGAGCCTGCTTTTCTTAGTGTGAAATAAACATTTATTTTCTTCCTGAAGTTATACCATCTGTTTGTAGTTTTTCCAAGCTGAAATTGTGTTTTTTGGGGCACTAATTCCAGTCCTCTGTCCTCTGACATTGTGAGCTTGGCAGAATTGCCATTGAAATTGGGGTGTAACCTACAACCAAATTACCATTCATGAAGGATTTAGTATGTCCCTTCCTAAAATGACAGGCCATTATTAAAATAAGTGTTTTTATGACAAATAGAAAGCATTTCTCAGATCAACTGACAAAATAAGGTGAATGTGTACATCTGTTTGTTGGCTAAATAAAATATAAAATGAAAAATGGTTACTCTTATGCCGCTTTTCCACTACAAACGCGGCTGAGTCGGGCTGAGCCGTGCCGTGCTGAGTCGAGCTGAGTGGGGCTGTTGGAGTTGCATTTCGACTACAACCGCGCTGAACCGTGCTGGCTGGAAGTGGGTGGACACATTGGGTGGAGTTAGCGAAAGTGGGTGGACGTCAGGTGATGTCGTTAAGCAGCGCAAACAGTGACATCAGTGAGCTTTTAAGCGGTAGTCTCACGACCCGAATAGTAAACAATAAACATGGAGGACATGGAGTCGTTAGTGTTGCTGGTCTTGGTGCTGTGGCTTGTTGTCACCGACAACGCGGACAGATACTGACAAGAGCGTATAGATGAGGCGAGGCGCATAAGGCTTCAGAAATTCTCGTAATTCTTCTCCTTCCGGGTTTGCGGTGTTTACAGATCCCAGCGCGCTCGCGGGGCATGTGTGGGCATGTGAGGACACTCCTCCTCACCAATCAGCGCACAGGGGAGTGTCTGCTCACGCCCCCAACCTCACTCGGCTCGCTTTGGCTCGCTTCAGCCCCACTCCAAAACCGTGCGAGTTTTAGGGGCTAAGCAGGGCTGAAGCGAGCTGAGTCGTGCTGGTTTTTGGTAGTCGAAACGCGAGCCATGTCGGGCTGAAGTGAGCTGAAGCGAGCTGAAGTGAGCTGAAAAAGGGTAGTGGAAAAGGGCCATAAGTACAACACACACAACTCAACACACAGTATGTTGGGCTGATCAGAGTTCATTCAAACAGCAGTTTGGCCTTTGTCATTACAGGCAGCAACCTCAGTGGGGGGTGGAGTGGCTGTTCACAATACAATGGAGACAGTTAGCACCTTGAGGGGAATACACAATTTTTGCAGAGGGGAGGGGGCATGCAGCAAAAGTGAAAATCTCTGGGCCTGCGAGTGCTAATTTTAAGGACTCGTGACTCGACTTGGACTTGAGCACTGATGACTTGGACTCAGACTTGTGCATTAACTGCATTAGGACTCGGAAAATGGAGACGAGGACTCAGATTTTTTTCTTAATTTTTTTGTAACATTCCATAATAATTTGGCATAAGATATTTAACTACGTTAATTTTGTACTAATTTCGTATAAGAGTGTCATACCTGCGTGCCTTGGTGCATGCATCAGATAGACTCTTGGGCATGCTCCAGACAGCACATGCATCAGATAGACTCTTAGGCCAGCTCCAGACAGCACATGCATCAGATAGACTCTTGGGCGCGCTCCAGACAGTGCATGCATCAGATAAACTCTCGGGCGCGCTCCAGACAGCACATGTATCAGATAGACTCTCGGGCACGCTCCAGACAGCGCATGCACCAAGCGGATGCTCGCACACGCGGCGTAAATGACTCACACCTGCACAGAATTAAGGAGCAATCAGTGTGCCAATATAAAAACTGTGAAAAGACACTTATTTTGCAAAGTATTGAGTTGTGTTGCTGACACATTACCGAGCCTTATTTTGTTGTTTGGTTTCCTGATCCCTGATTTCCTGTTTCTCGTCTTTGATTCTGCCGAGTCTACGATAGCCTGTTTGTGCCTCACTCAACCTATTGCCTGTTTCACTGTTTTATGATTTTGCCTGCCGTTCTGGATTGTTTACCTGTCTTCACTTGTATTAATTAACACACCTTCTGCACTTACATCCATCTCCCAACCACCTCTGACAGAATACTTCACACTCCCTGACAAAGAGAAGCACATTCACCTGTTCACACATGATGTTCAGGAACAAACTAATGTTAATAGCACTAAAACAGCCACCGTCAAATGGTGCGATTGGAGTGTTGGACTCGACTCGGATCAGTAGTGGACTCAACTCGAATTTTTTTTGAATGACTTGGACTTGACTCGGACTTGAACACTGGGGACTCGAGACTGGCCTCGGACTCAAGGTTGAGTGACTCGACTACAACAGTGTTTATAATCTGACCTCCTACTTTTACTCCTTTTTAATTTTCAGTATCATGTAGGACTCTGGCTGATACCAGATGTAATTATAAAACATTATCTTCTACAATTGTATACTTGTAAAATTAAAACAGTATTAAGTTTATTTACAGGATGCTAAAACAAGTCCTGGGATGAGCACAAGATGGTCTTTATGATTACAGCAGATGGGTACAAATCTGCAGCATCCTGCTGAGATTATTATATGCTAAAGCCAGGTGAAGAAACAGTCAAGCAGGTCTGAGAGGAACAACAGGAGTTGGAGTGTGTCAGGATTTGGCACCGGCTTTGCATCAGGCAGTAAGGAAGTAGCCTTTCTGTTTCTACTCTTTTCTCTCTTCATTAAATTTCGCCAGCTATATGCAAATCAATCGAAACCCATTGGAAGGAAACACATCTATTAGCTGTATTTACATATGATTTACATATCTCTGTGTCATAGTAGATTGACAACACATTACGGGTGATGAGATGAGGCAGGGGGCAAGCAGTGATTGCTGAAAGCCTCATTTCTGCTCAGTATGTGTTTAACGGCCAGAGACGAGTCTGATTTTCTGTGTGTTTAACTGATATAGACAAAGATTAAGAAGTAATGGAGTTGATGTTTGTCTTGATATCTCCTCTCAAAAACTATTATTACAGAGCATTACTGAGCCACCAGCCAGCTGCACTCACTGTTAACACACACACACACACACACCACTCTCTGCAAGATCGCAAAATGAAAATCCATCCAGTCATTTTTCGTTATAAAGCTTATTTAAATCAACGCCCACCAGTTTTATTGAATCTCCTGAAAAGCTGTAAGGTTTCATCCGACATCTGACACTGACACTATAAGTTATATAGAAGTGATTATTGCTCAAGGAAACTATTTGCAAAATATAATAGTTAATAAATTAGACAATGCATCAAAAAGACTGACACTTGGCTTCTAAAGGAGTGTTAACAAGGAAAAATACAGCCAACTCATTTGACAAAATATCAGCTAATAAGGATTGTTACAAATATTCACTATTCCCAAGGACATTTGCACAATGGAATTGTTTCCCAGCAAATGTTAGAGATGTCCCCACTGTAGACACCTTTAAATCCAGCCTGTAGACAGTTGATCTGAGTAACGTCATCCAAAAAATCTCTGTTTATAAATTAACATCCTGATCAGTCGACTTGCTCCTTCATGTTACATCCCAGCAGAAGCCCACTACAAGTGTTTTTTTCCCATTCATGTACCTTTTTTTGTCCATTTTTTTTCATTTGGAGTCTTTGATACTCTAGTTTAAAACACATATGCAATCCAGACATTATTAGACATTTTAATTGTCTGAAAAATCTGCAAAAAAAGTGAAAAAATCAAATATTTTATTATTCAAACGTGAGGTTCAAAGGTTTGGCAGAACCTTTTCTTAGTCAATTGAAACAAATTAACTCTATACTTCCCTTTTCATAGAGTACTTCTTTACATACAGTGTCTTGCAAAAGTATTCATCCCCCTTGGTGTTTGTCCTGTTTTATCGCATTACAAGCTGGAATTAAAATGGATTTTTGGAGGGTTAGCACCATTTGATTTACACAACATGCCTACCACTTTAAAGGTGAAAATTGTTGTTTTATTGTGACACAAACAATAATTAAGATAAAAAAACAGAAATCTGGAGTGTGCATAGGTATTCACCCCCTTTCAGATGAAACCCCTAAATATTAGCTGGTCCAACCAATTCACTTCATAAGTCACATAATTAGTTGATTAAGATCCACCTGTGTGCAATCAAAGTGTCACATGATCTGTCACATGATGCCTGTATAAATCAACTTGTTCTGGAAGGACCCTGACTCTGCTACACTACTAAGCAAGCAACATGAAAACCAAGGAGCCTCCAAACAGGTCAGAGACAAAGTTGTGGAGAAGTATAGAACAGGGTTGGGTTATAAAAAATATCCCAAGCTTTGAATATCCCACCATTAAATCCATTATAGCAAAATGGAAAGAATATGGCACCACTATAAACCTGACGAGAGAAGGCCGCCCACCAAAACTCACAGACCGGGCAAGGAGAGCATTAATCAGAGATGCAACAAAGACACCAAAGATAACACTGAAGGACCTGTAAAGATCCACAGTGGAGATGGGAGTATCTGTCCATAGGACCACTTTAAGCCATACACTCCACAGAGTAGGGCTTTATGGAAGAGTGGCCAGTAAAAAGCCATTGCTTAAGAAAACACGTTTGGAGTTTGCCCAACAGCATGTTGCACACTCCCCAAACACATGGAAGAAGATTCTCTGGTCAGATGAGACTAAAATTGATCTTTTTGGCCATCATGGAAAATGCCATGTGTGGCGCAAACCCAACACCCTGAGAACACCATTCCTACAGTGAAGCATGATGGTGGCAGCATCATGCTGTGGGGATATTTTTCATCTGCAGGGACAGGAAAGCTGGTCAGGACTGAAGGAAAGATGGATGACACGAAATACAGGGTAATTCTAGGGGAAAACCTGTTTGAGTCAGCCAGAGGTTTGAGACTGGGATGAAGGTTCACATTCCAACAGGATAATGACCCTAAACATACTGCTAAAGCTACACTGGAGTGGTTTAAAGGGAAACATTTAAATACCTTGGAATGACCTAGTCAAAGCCCAGACCTCAATCCAATTGAGAATCTGTGGCGTAATTTGAAGATTGTTGTACACCAATTTAACCCATCTAACTTGAAGGAGTTGGAGCAGTTTTGCCTTGAGGAATGGACAAAATTCCCAGTGGCTAGATGTGCTAAGCTAATAGAGACATACTCTAAGAGACTTGCAGCTGTAATTGCAGCAAAAGGTGGCTCTACAAAGTATTGACTTTGGGGGGATACCTATGCACACTCCAGATTTATGTTTTTTCATTGTAATTATTGTTTGTGTCACAATAATAAAAAAAGCAATTTTCACCTTTAAAGTGGCACGTTGTGTAAATTAAATGGTGCTAACCCTCCAAAAATCCATTTTAATTCCAGCTTGTAATGCAACAAAACAGGACAAACACCAATTGGGATGAATACTTTTGCAAGACACTGTATTTATTTCTGTACCTCAAAACTGCACTTGAAATACACTGATACTAGAGCAAGGGTTCGCTATCTTTTCTATTTTGAGGCCTACCTATTCATACTTGTAATGAATCAGGGCCCATTAAAAAGATCCCTAATTATTTTTGGCTCATCTATTCTATTAGAATCTAATAATCTATTGTAAAGTGTATTAATGGGATGAAACATCACTCCCTGTTACAGATGGGAACCCAGGAATTCAATAAGTGCAATAAAAACAAACTTTTTTATTTGTAGGTATTGGATTTAAAACTTTATGGATGTCCCAGAAGCTAAAAATAAAACCATGCATGCAGGGCATTCTCAGTCAAAAGGGATTAATGATCCAAAAGTGGAGTCTGGTCCATTAACACAAGGACTTATTATCATGTTTGTGTACAGCAAACAAGCAAGTTATTAAAACCAAAAAGTACACTCAAAAGAAGTGGATATAGAAACCACTCAATGGGATTAGATCCTTACACACTAACAAAGAAGGATTTTTCCTAGGAGTTGGAAAATTATCCATCTGTTGAATTCCCCAACATCTCAAACTACCTGGTGCTGCAAACATCGTTCTACATGGACACACAGATGAAAACCTGGAAGAGCATGGAGGCGTACAACTTTTTATGTGTGGCTGGGTTAAAGATCTGGGGTCAAGGACACTACAAGATGAATCCTGTATTTTTGCTCAGGTAAGGAGGCATTTTGGGGGGTTTTGTATGTGTCTTTGTGATGGTTGCTAGGACACTGCAAGTTTTATTATCAGGTATAAACATACCACAGCCACTTCATTCTCAATCTGCCCTGCTCTCGTCTTCCAGTAGGCATTATGCATCCATATAAATTACCCACAAACATATTTATTTATTCTGCACACTGCTCTGTGTGTGTGTGTGTGTGTGTGTGTGTGTGTGTGTGTGTGTGTGTGTGTGTGTGCACGAGGAGGAATGTGACAAAAATAAAGACTTGTTCTCAATTCACCCAAAAATGTATTTATTCCACTTGAAAAGTGTACGGCAAACCAGCTACTGGATTTGGGATACTACGACATCCTGAACTATTTAGTATTTGGCTTCAAACTTGAAAAATTTTTGTGGCCCACTAAAGGGCCATAGCCCAGTGGTTGAGAAACACTGTACTAGACTATAGTTTTTTCTTCCAGCTCTTCCACATCATCTTGTCTTCTCGGAGAAAATGGAGAGCTTAATTGCATGCATTATATACAATACAGATTTATTATCAAATGTTCTCTTGAAGGCCTTGACCCTCCCTTAAAAGCCAACCTACACCAAAGCTGCCCAATCACTCTCTTTGAAGGTAAAGATTAAAATCTGATGCATCTAAAAAATTATCAATCAATCAATCACTGATAGTTGATTAAGAGTGTCGACGAAGTTTAAAAAAAACAGTTCTTATGGCATCATGTTTATATTTCAAGGTATTAGTAGTGAAGGATGAGAGATGAGTGAAGGAGAGAGGGAGAGTGGAGGAAGGATGAAGGGATGGATGGAAGTATGGATGGATGGATCTGCATTGTTGAGCTGTCTGTGAGAAGGAGGCCATTATTCTCACAAAAGGAGGCAAAGTCCTTTAATTCAGCTATTCCCAGGACAATAAGGACACTGCACGGACAGAGCAGATAGCACAACCTTTTAACACGAGTGCTTTCCTCTTCCCTGCACACACACATACACACACACATACACACTTGCATTTCACCAGCTTGTATTGAATGCCGCCAGTTCCATCCTTCAGTTACAATTTCTAGTCGTGTGTGTGTGTGTGTGTGTGTGTGTGTGTGTGTGTGATAGCATACGTAATGCCAATCTGTCTGGTTTATTTTTGTAATATCTAAAAAAAAAAACCCAGGCCATTCTGTGGCTGGGAAGTTATTTATTTTGAGGGATTAAAGCAAATAATGTGCAAGAAATCGCCCCCTTTGCGCAGTCAAGAAGTCCGTGTGCGCATGCGCAGGATTACTATCTTCTTCTTTTGGGTTTTATGGCAGCTGGCATCCACAGTGTTGCATTACTGCCATCGACAGGTTTACCTTTGACCGTGCACTGACAGTTCCATCATTCTGTCACTAAACGAACAGCTGATCACACCGAGGTGCTCGCTGACTGCCGACATTTATTAGTTCGGTCCTGCGTTTCCTTTCCTTCACAACATAACGTCTTTTCTTCTCGCTTTCCATTACTGTAGTCGGTCTTTCACGTTTCATTCGCACACTCACGTCCTCCATTTTTCTCTCCTGTTTCAAATTTGTATCTCACAATACCTTGCACGAACGGGGAAAGCCCACCACGTGATGCATGACGTAGTATCTTGGATTGGGTCATGGTGAAGCAGGAAAAAATAGCAGAGAATTTAGGACCACACGGCCCTAAATTCATTAACTGTTCTATTTTTAAAAAACTAATAAAATTGGAAGTCTGTGATTCAAATTCAGTAGCTTTCGGTCCACTAAACAAAAATAACTGGGTGTCAGGGGAAATTCTTTTTATGATCTACACTTGAAAACTCTGAAAAGCAGTACAGCTTTAATGTATCATGAGGGGAAAAAAGCATTTCCAGTGATTCATGGTTCTGACTCTGTTGGGTTTAGATTATTAAACACTTCAGCATGGGCAAAATTGGAAGATGATAAGCTCTTCCTTTATTGTTCATGTTTATTATTTATTTAATTGATGAATAGGTTAATTCAACACCAAGATAAACAGTGAGCACTCTTAAAGCCGTAAACTGCAGGCACCTGTTATGAAAACACAATGTTTACTGCATTTTATCACAACTGCAATTATTAGCCATTTTGATGTAACAGATCTCCAGTTATGTCACAGTACAGGCAGTTATGAATAAATATCAGTGCATTGTGAATAAACCGAATGTGTTAAGTGTATTTTAAGGGTTACTGATACTAGGGTAAGAAATATAGCTAATGTGTTTGATGGAAGAAGCAGAATAGGCCAATAATTGGTAGAACTGGTGAACCTTAACTCCACAACCTACTGTTTCACTGTTTATTCATGGAACCACATTTCAACAAGGTGAGAACCCAAATACAAATGACTTTTCTTTAAAACAAATCAAATAACGAGGGCATTGTTTTCATGTGTCTTACCACAGTTCAGCCTCTATTAAGTTCTTTCCCCACCAGCATGGATGAATTCAGTGATGACAGGCCAACATCTCCCTCTAGTGGTTAGTAAACTGGTGGATGTCAATGCTTGCAGTTTGGTTTTCATCATATTTATTCTAAAATGGCTGTTTCTAATACACAGATGGCATGGAAACTGGAATCATTACATTCTTATGTACAACATTAGAGGAGCTTGCACGAGGACATCATAGCTCTGTACAATGAGACGTCAAGTTGTGCTGCTCTTTATGGTGTTACCCAATATGTAAATTATTAAATAAATATAACCTCATATGTACTGTAGCACAGGATAAAAAGTATAAAATTATGAAGTCTTTTATTGTTCGTAATTACAGGAGAAAGCTTTGGGGCTTTAACTCACCAATGAGAAACCATTAAAAGTGTTCAAACTGTTTTAGACTCTCTTTCTTTCTCTCTCAATTAATCACACCACATACACCACAAACCACCCACCGCCTACAAAACTGTTTTGCTGATAAGCCAATTAACATCTTGTCCTGTCCTACAGAAGGAGGCAGCTGCAGGTCATGATGTATCACCAAAATGAAAGGGCTTCTGAAGGTAAACTGCTCCTAGCAAGATGTCAGGCATTAATCCTTACCTAGGGGGTTTTCGGGAAAAAGCAGTATGTCAGAGAGCACCAATCATCATGCAGGAGGCCATGGTGTTATTTGGTCGAGGCTGCTCTGAGCACCACCTATGGTTTCATTTGAGCAC
Source organism: Neoarius graeffei (assembly GCF_027579695.1). NCBI lineage: Eukaryota > Metazoa > Chordata > Actinopteri > Siluriformes > Ariidae > Neoarius > Neoarius graeffei. The sequence goes on from NC_083584.1 coordinate 59,975,518, forward strand.
TGACCTTTGTGGCGTCTCCTCAGACAAACAGACGTTACTTTAATTGCTGGTTCTGGACATCTGCTTGCTGGTTTCATTACACTGCAGAGGCCAGTGTATTGTTCAACTCTTTGATTATATGAAGTCTGGGATTTTGCACCAACTGGGTTTAGGTTGGTGAAAATGACTTTGTACAATGTGGATTTGGAAATTTAATGCCAGGGAGATGGTGACTGGGGCGGCATGGTGGTGTAGTGGTTCGCACTGTTGCCTCACAGCAAGAAGGTCCTGGGTTCAAGCCCAGTGGCCGGCAAGGGCCTTTCTGTGTGGAGTTTGCATGTTCTCCCCATGTCTGTGTGGGTTTCCTCCAGGTGCCCCGGTTTCCCCCACAGTCCAAAGACATGCAGGTTAGGCTAATTGGTAGTTCTAAATTGGCCGTAGATGTGAATGGTTGTTTGTCTCTGTGTCAGCCCTGCAATAACCTGGCGACTTGTCCAGGGTGTACCCCGCCTCTCACCCATAGTCAGCTGGCATAGGCTCCAGCTTGCCTGTGACCCTGTAGAACAGGATCGGCTACAGATAATGGATGAATGGATGAATGGAGATGGTGACTGACCAAATACTGAATCTTGTGTGCTTGTAGAATGACAATTTTCTATATCCTGTTGATATCTTCCTGCTGAGATGCATGCTGATATCTAAAGCAAAGTCTCAAAGTAACCTTATGGCATAGTATTTTGAGATAAAAACCATACTCTTTTTCTTTCTTTTTCCATGAATGGGAGAATTGCATGCCTTCTCAGTAAATTTGGCTTAATCCCAGGAAATTGAGCTCACCTAATTTTGTTAACTAATTGATTGGTCCAGTGTATGTGCTATGATATTATTTGGACCAGACAGCAGCGATTTGATCTTCTTCTTCTTTTGGCTGCTCCCAATTAGGGGTCACCACAGCGGATCTTTCGTCTCCATTGCTCCCTGTCTTCCGCATCCTTCTCTACCACACCTGCCACTTTCATGTCCTCTCTCACCACATCCATGTATCTCCTCTTTGGCCTTCCTCATTTTTGTTTGCCTGGCAGCTCCATCCTCAACATTTTCCTTCCAACATGCTCTGCATCTCTTCTCAGGATGTGCCCATACCATCTCAGTCTCATCTCTCTTAGCTTAATTCCCAAGCTCTCCACATGTGCTGTCCCTCTGATGTGCTTGTTCCTTATCCTGTCCAACCTCGTCACTCCCATCGCAAACCTTAACATCCTCAACTCCACCACCTCCAACTTTGCCTCCTGTCTCTTTGTTAAGGGTACGGTCTCCAATCCATACATCACAGCTGGTCTCACTACTGTCTTATACATCTTACCTTTCACTTTTGCTGGGACTTTCCTATCACAAATGACTCCCGAAATCCAACTGCTCCACCCTGCCTGCACTCTCTTTCTCACCTCATTATCACAGCCCCCATTTTCCTGCACAGTTGACCCCAGATACTTGAATTCATCAACTTTCTTTACGTCTAGTCCTTGCACCTTCACTACACTCTCATCCCTATTCTCATTGATGCACATGTATTCTGTTCTGCTACTGCTCACCTTCATTCCTCTTCGTTCCAATGCATACCTCCATCTCTCCAAACACAGCTCAACCTCCTTTCTACTTTCACCACATAGCACAATATCATCTGCAAACATTATGTTCCATGGTGACTCTTGCCTCGCTTCGTCCATCAAGTTATCCATCACTATGGCAAACAAGAAAGGACTCAAAGCAGATCCTTGATGGAGTCCCACCTTCACCTTGAACCATTCAGTTGTTCCAACTGCACACCTCACTGCTGTTTCACTGTTCTCATACATGTCTTGCACCACTCTAATATACTTCTCATTCACTCCACACTTTCTCATACAATACCATAACTCATCTCTCGGCACTCTATCTTATGCCTTCTCCAGGTCTACAAACACACAATGTAGCTTTCTCTGGCCTTCTCTGTACTTCTCCATTAACATTCTAAAAGCAAAAATTGCATCAGACGTGCTCTTCCTTGGCATAAACCAGTACTGTTGTTCACAGATTGCTACCTCTCTTCTCAATCTCACCTCCAATACCCTTTCCCATAGCTTCATGGTGTCACTCATCAATTTTATTCCTCTGTAATTACTGCAGCTCTGTACATCTCCCTTATTCTTGTATATTGGGACTAGCACACTCTTTCTCCATTCATTTGGCATTTTCTCATTCTCTAGGATCTTATTAAACAATCTCGTTAGGAACTCCACAACCATCTCACCTAAACATCTCCAAGCCTCAATCGGGATACCATCTGGTCTGACTGCTTTCCCAGTCTTCATTCTTGTCATGGCTGCCCTCACCTCATCCTTACTAACCAACTCTGCTTCCTGATTTGCTGTCTCCAACGAATCTGACCTTTTCTCTCTTGGATTCTCCTCATTTAATAAATCCTCAAAGTACTCTTTCCACCTTCTTAAAGGATATGGGACATGAAACATAAAAGCACGCTATATCAGTTTCTTTCCATTAAAAATATGAATTAATTGCATCAACAAATACAAAATCATCTATTAAATTCAGCAAAATCGTTATATTCGTGATGATTATATGGCATTTCTGCTCGACTTCCGATATGCATTTTTTGCAACCGGAAGAGCCGCTGTCATGTGATCATACGTCACAAAAACTTTCGGGCACAGCACAAGCGGGTAGATGAATGGAGAAGTGAATGACAAGAAAATTGTTTTTATAGTCTTTAAAGTACATTGGACATCATACATTGGACATCATGGTGTATTGTGCTGCTTATGGTTGCAATAATTCCAATGGGAAATGCCCTGGAGTAAGTTTTTTTGCATTCCCCAAGGACCCGAAGCTGAGGAAAGTGTGGGCTCACCTGCGCATGCGCAGTAGGCTTGGTAGGACAACTTTACAGAACACCTGTTGAAAAAAACTTTGCACCTACTGTTTCCCACAAACTGTATTCGGACCATTTCACTGAGGATTCTTTCAACATTAATACTCAGGTACTGAGCGATATTAATTCATGAAACAGGAAGCATAAGGATGAGAAAAAAAAACAGTTCAAATCGGGAAGCCGCGCACACCTGCGCCAGGCTGCACAAATGCGCGCAGCTTCCCAACCCAAACCGCCTGTCTCTCATCCTTACACTTCATGCCTCATGCTCCATGAACCAACATCGCTATTTTTTTTTAAAAATCGGATCTGCGCGATTCAGCCGTGAAAAAGGCGGCATCTGCCGAAAGGCGCGCTATTTGCATCCCTGCACGGAGGCCAGGGGACAGGGCAGGAATATTTTTGTTGATATGAGTGATCCGGTGCGATTTCGCGACCCCCCTGTTGAAGACCTCTGCGCTAAGCGACTGAAAGCCGAGGTAAGGATTAGTATTATAATTTTGGGTGTATCAATTATTGATTATCATAATTCTGACTCGTTTCGCCATTTTGAATGTTTTCATCTCGGACTCCGGAAGCATTGTATCTCAATCAATCTCGAAAAATATCAGCAAAAAAAAAACTAGCTTGCAACGGACTTTAGCTAGATCTATGATGAACTTTCAATGTATGATACAAAAATAATACTTCTTTCAACAGATCATTAGCCTTTGAGCAGAATTGTTTTTAACTTACCAGGAAGTGTTATCCAGCCGACCGCTTTCAGTTTCATGGGGATTGAATGAACCCTCACTCTCAGAATCATCTGACCCGTCAGAGTAAAGACAAGATCCATGTTCATGTGAATTCCCAGCTATCGGTTCGAATTGATAGGGTCTAACTTCACATCTCTGTGAAACATCGGGAATGTCACTGTCGATGGTGTCCATTTCGGTAACCTGTTTACATTAGATTCCCAAGCGCTGGCTCCTTGGAAAGTTTTTGTGACATCACGGGCCACATGACCACCTAGCTCATTAACGAATCCTTGTTTTACGCTGATGTATAGAAAAAGTTGAATAATGTGATGATTTTCACATTTTTGACGCCCTGCAGTGATTTAGATGGCATTTCTTATGTCCTTTATACATAATTATGCCCAGGTAAAAATCCATGTCCCACATCCTTTAATACACTCTCTTTGTTTGTCAGCACATTTCCATTTACATCTTTCATCACTCTTACCTGCTGTACATCCCTCGCTTCCCTGTTTCTCTGCCTAGCTAGTCTGTACAGGTCTTTCTCTCCTTCTTTGGTCTCCAGTCTTTCGTACAACTCCTGGTATGCATCTGCTTTCACCTTCACTACCGTTCTTTTTGCCTTCTGTCTCGTCTCTCTGTATAACCGCCTGCTTTCCTCATCTCTCTGATCGTCCCAATTCTTCTTTGCTAGCCTCTTCTCTTTTATAATTTCCTGCACTTCTTTGTTCCACCACCATGTCTCCTTGTCTTCCTTCCTCCTTCCCGATGACCACGCTAGCACCTTCCTTGCTGCCTCTCTGGCTAGTACAGCAGTAGTATTCCAATCTTCTGCCAGACTTCCATTACCACTCAATGCTCGTCTCATTTCTTCCCTAAACTCCTTCTGATGTTCAACCTCTTTTAGTTTCCACCACTTAATCTTCGGCTCCACTATTTCATGCTGCCTCTTTTTCACTTTCAAGCTCATCCTGCACACAACCACTTGATGTTGTCTAGCTACACTCTCCCCTGCCATCACTTTACAGTCTCCAGTCTCCTTCAGGTTACCCATTCTGCAGAATATGTAGTCCGCCTGTGTAGATCTTCCTCCACTCTTAAACATCACCCTGTTCTGCTCTTTCTTCTCGAAGTATGTATTGACTATTGCCAAATTCACCCTCTTTGAAAAATCAACCACCATTTGCCCTTCCACATTTCTCTCTCTTACACCATATCTGCCCATCACATCCTCATCTCCTCTGTTCCCCTCGCCAACATGTCCGTTGAAATCTGCTCCTATCAGCATCTGCTCCTCCCTCGGTATACTTTTTACCACTTCATCCATCTTTTCCCAGAAAGACTCTCTTCATTCTCGCATCCAACCTGTGGGGCATACGCACACACAATGTTGATTACCACTCCTTGAATCTCCAACTTCATGCCTATCACTCTATCTGACACCCTCTTCACATCAATCACACTGTTGACCAACTCTCCCCTCAAAACAATACCAACACCATTTCTCTTTCCATCCACTCCATAATAAAACAACTTGCATCCATCTCCAATGTTCTTGGCCTTGCTTCCTTTTCACCTTGTCTTCTGCACACACAAAATGTCCAACTTCCTTCTTTCCATCATACCTGCTAACTCTCTTGCTATGCCAGTCAATGTTCCCACATTCAGTTTTCCTACCCTCAATTCTAAGCTCCTTCCCTTCCATCTTTCATGCTCTCTCCTAACACGCCTCCCCCCTCTCTTTCTCCTTCTCTGTTTTGGCACAACAGTAGCACACTTTCCACTGGCACCCTGTTGACCAACAGTACCAGAGGCGGTCGTTGTTAACCCAGGCCCTGACCAATCCAGTATGGTATTTCTCTTTTCATTTTGCATGTTAGATTTAGTACAGTTTTATGCTGGATGCCCTTCCTGACGCAACCCTCTCCAATTTATCCGGGCTTGGGACCGGCACCAGAGTACATTTATGCACCCCCAGTGGCTGGATTACAGCAGTGATTTGATCATTAGGTTAATTAGTCATTTGTCACAGAGGAACTCAGTAAAGCTCAGTGGGTGATGGATGTCATCACCATGGCATGCAGGTGGGCCATGACATGCCACTCTAGAACCAAGAAGCATCGTGTCTTCATGGGCATTACTTCAAGGCTCTCTGTATTTGCCATCACTGTATTCCCCTACCGGTTCTACAAGTTTAACATTGCCCTTTCCAATGGTGTTGAGTGTGGTGATCATCTCTGAAAATTTTTCCAATTGACTTGATCTGACTTTCCACTTAGAAGTTCAGGTGTCCATAAACCTTTGGTCATATAGTGTATGTAACTGTGGTTTGTTGAAGGCTTTATAAGTAATAGATAATCCCTGTTTATTGGAACCAGGACAAATGTAGCAGGAACTTGGCAAGGGCATTCCACTGAAGCGATAGAACTATGACAACAGTATGTCATAATTGTGGCATATTGTGACTTTGAAGGTTTCAGCATGTGTGTGTACATGAAGGTATTCAGCTGTGGGGTTTTTTCACCCTCCCTGGAGGTAATCTTACGTCCATAGAAATGAACTTGCATGTCTAACTAGGTTTTATGGGGAAAACACCGACTTCAGAGATGTCAGAAGAATTTCAGAGAGAATTCCTGAGAGACTGATTATTTGTTTGGGGCAGGGTTATCTCTGACCACAAGACCACAAGCAATGGCATGACCCCTCCCATAAGTGCTCTACTTCACTGAAAGCAAAGCAAGTTTTTTGGAAACACAAAATTTGGAGAGTAAAAGTCACTGGGTTTTTTTTTTTCCCAAATAATATTAGTATTTAACTCATTCCAAATGAATTGTCCTCATGGGGTAACTTTGACAGCAAATAAAATTACACCAGCCAGGAAGTAACATTATTTCGTCCATTTCCAGTTGAGTATGCTGATGGTTTTGGCTACCGCTTCTTGACGGAGTGCTTTCTTTTCTTTTCTTTTTTTCTTTCTGTGTTTGTATGGTTTGAAGTTTCTTCTTTGTTTGAATGTTTTGTCCACCAGTTGTGGCGTAGTTCCAGACCCAGTTTTGGGTGTCAGTATCCTCAGGCCTTGGTCCACCATTGCTCGTCATGAACTGCAAAGAGCTCATTATTCTCTTTAACATCAGACCTTCCCTCTGTGCTCGCTTTCTGGATCCATGGCACGGTGTTCCGAGCACTGTTGCCCAGTGGCATTGTGGCAGCTGTGCAGATGGTGTGGAATTTACCTTCATGCACCTTTTGGTGGGACTGTGGCCAACTACGCCAATGGAGTTACATCCTGACCCTCTTTTGGTGGACTTTTTTTTTTTTTGTAATTGTAAAGTGACCTTGAGTGTGAGAAAGGCACTACATAAGTTAAACTTATTATTATTATCCATCCATTATCTGTAGCCACTTATCCTGTCCTACAGAGTCACAGGCAAGCTGGAGCCTATCCCAGCTAACTATGGGCGAGAGGCAGGATACACCCTGGACAAGTCGCTAGGTCATCGCAGGGCTGACACATAGACACAGACAACCATTCACACTTACGGTCAATTTAGAGCCACAAATTAGCCTAACCTGAATGCCTTTAGATTGTGGGGAAAACTGGAGCACACGGAGGAAATCCAGGTGGACATGCAAACTCCACACAGAAAGGCCCTCATCGGCCGCTGGGCTTGAACCCAGGACCTTCTTGTTGTGAGGCGACAGTGCTAACCACTACACCACCGTGCCGCCTATTATTATTATAACAAATTGCTAGTTAATTGAAATGTCCTGTGCGCCAAAATGTTCAACCATATATTTTTAAAACACATTTTTTAATTGCTTGTGTTATGCACAATAAGTTGATTTGATTGAAAAATATTAACATTTTAGTTCAGCGTTGCCAAATTTTTTGATTGCTTTAGTGACTTTTACTTTTTTTTTCCAAAAAACAAAAAAAGAGAGTCTAGTGACTTTTCCAGCAGATGTTAGAGACTGTCCTGCCCTCAGTGTGGCTCTGTAGCTTGTCTGTTGTAAACATTCAGTAATAAAAGTGTGTTATTCCACTGCTTTATTTTGTCTGTGTTCTTGATAGAAATTAAAGTATTTTGTCAGTTATATGAAAAGTTACTGGGCGGCACGGTGGTGTAGTGGTTAGCGCTGTCGCCTCACAGCAAGAAGGTCCGGGTTCGAGCCCTGTGGCCGGCAAGGGCCTTTCTGTGTGGAGTTTGCATGTTCTCTCCGTGTCCGCGTGGGTTTCCTCCGGGTGCTCCGGTTTCCCCCACAGTCCAAAGACATGCAGGTTAGGTTAACTGGTGACTCTAAATTGAGCGTAGGTGTGAATGTGAGTGTGAATGGTTGTCTGTGTCTATGTGTCAGCCCTGTGATGACCTGGCGATTTGTCCAGGGTGTACCCCGCCTTTTGCCCGTAGTCAGCTGGGATAGGCTCCAGCTTGCCTGCGACCCTGTAGAACAGGATAAAGCGGCTAGAGATAATGAGATGAGATGAAAAGTTACCTCAATGACTACTTTCTATCAGAAATAAGTTTGAATCTATTATTGTCCATTGTGAGAAAATTAAATTTGATTCTAAGTGTCTTTGGAAATTTTTCCTTCTTCGCCGAACACTTTTTATATGCAAACTACCGTGACGGAATCTATGAATATGTAAATTAGGATATGATGCCAACCAGTGACTTCTTGTAGAGTTTTTCAGTGTGGATTAGCTACTGACTACTTTCCCCTGAAAAAGAGATTTTCTTTTTTTTTTTCTCTCTCTCTCTCTCTCTCTCTCTCTCTCTCTTTCTGTGTGTATGTGTGTGTGTGAGAGAGAGAGAGAGAGAGAGAGAGAGAGAGACTCCTCATACATAGTGCCTCATGGATCTAACACGGTAAGAAGCTCTACTCGTTTTACTTACTCCAGTTTTTTGTATCCAGTTTCTTAAGGCATAAACATGGAGTTATAAAGTCAGCAGTTAGAGGTTCAGTGTTTGTTTGTATGCAGTTTAAAGGGAGAAGCAAGTTGGAGTTTAGTGGATTCACTTTAACCCAGTGAATGGAGGTTTGTTTTAATCCAAAGATTGCATCACAGTTGGATTTAGGTGGCAACTTTAGTTTTAAGATCAACATGAATTTGAAAAAATATTGCACTAAAAAGTAAATAATGTTACTGTTGTGGTGGTTTTACTATACTTATTAGTCATTTTTTATTATAATTATTTATTTATTGTTTGGCTAATGTGTTAGGGAATGATAATAGTTTACTATTTAATAGAGTGCTTTTGTTACAGAGGTTTGCTGCTTCTTTGTTATTATTCGTAGGCTATTACAACTACTACTACTAATAATAATAATAATAATAATAATAATAATAATAGCATTAGTTTTTAATTAATTTGTAATTAATTATAACATTAATTACAGTACCAGTCAAAATATTCTTTATTTTTGTTAATGAAAATACTCCATGTCTTAAAGTGATGATGGATGTCGTTTCTCTTTACTTAGTTGTTTGGTTCTTGACATGATAGGGATGACTACAGTTGTGGAATAGGGCTATTTAATAAGGTATTTTTATTGTTTACTATTTACTGTTTGAGCTCAAACACATTAATAAGATAAGAAACTTGTCCACTAATTAACTTTTGATGAGACACCCCTGTTCATTGAAATGCTTTCCAGGTGACTCCCTCATGAAGCTGGTTAAGATAATGCCAATAGCATGCAAAGCGTCATCAAGGTAAACACTGGGCACATTGAAGAATCTAAAATATCAAACATGCTGTTTTTTAACACTTTTTTTTGTTGACCACACAATTCTAAATATGTTCCATAGTTCTGACGTCTTCAGTCTTGTTCTACAATGTAGAAAATACAGAAACACCTATGAATGAGTAGAATAGGGGTGTACAAACTTTTGACTGGTACTGTATATAGAGGTTCATATCAGGTGATCACAGACATTTCTGCACACTCCTTCTGTACAGATGTATTTTATGAACATAATGTTTAATGCTCTATTTAAATATTATGAGTGAAATATTATTTCTATGTGTACGATAATATTTTTAAATCCATTCCATTCAATTCTATTCAAGCTAATCATGACAGGAAATCAATAATGCATGTTACACACCTTGATGATGGTGGATTGTGTTTTCTGCCATTACAACAAAAGAGATATCAAAGATATGGATATGTTTCCCAAATTTCTGGGAGTCTCTGGACCCCAGTGTGAGAATCATGGGTTTGAATAGAAATAAAAAAGCTAAAATAAATACAGCGAAAATTGGCTATAAAATGAACAGCAAAGGACCTTTATATTCATTCTCTTGTTCATCTTGAGTAGTGACTTCATCCTTGTCAGGGTCATGGTGGATTCGGGGCCTCTCCCGGGAACACTGGACACAAAGCAGGAATACACTCTCATTAGGACCAAACATTAACATTGTCATGTTTCCATCCAGCCTTGTCCTGTCAGTGCTTCTGCAGTGTGTGAGTGCAGTGTGGGCCCGAGTGCTCCTGCTCACCGACATGTACGGAACCATGCACTCACCCAGCTTTCCAGAACCATATCCAAAGGACAGCGAGATACACTGGAATATCAGTGTTCCAGAAGGATATCAGATTCGCCTCTACTTCATGCACTTCGACATCGAGCCATCATACCTGTGCGAGTATGACTATGTAAAGGTGAGTCCATTTGGATATATTCACCACCATATTATTAGGGGTGTAACATTAAACCAATGTCTGGATCTGCATCTGTTTACTGCTTTACTCCAAATACCTGTATCTGTATTCAGGCGAGGCTAAAACTAGAAGGAGGTTGTTGTTTTTCCCCACCCAATCATCTACCATGAGATAGCTGCCTTAGAGGAAGCACATGTTGTGGAACAACATGTTGAGGTAGCTGTCTCAGAGGAAGCATGTATTGAAGTAACTGTATCAGAGGAAGTATGTATTGAGGTAGCTGTCTCGGAAGAAGCACGTGCTGAGGTAGCTGCCTTAGAGGAAGCAAGTGTTGTGGAAGAACATGTTGAGGTAGCTGTCTCAGAGGAAGCATGTGCTGAGGTAGCTGCCTTAGAGGAAGCATGTGTTGTGGAAGAATTTGTTGAGGTAGCTGTCTCAGAGGAAGCACATGTTGAGGTAGCTGTCTCAGAGGAAGCATGTGTTGAGGTAGCTGCCTAAGAGGAAGCAAGTGTTGTGTAAGAACATGTTGGGGTAGCCGACTGAGAGGAACCATGTGTTGGGGTAGCCAACTCAGAGGAAGCACGTGTTGTGGAAGAACATGTTGAGGTAGCCGTCTCAGAGGAAGCATGAGTTGAGGTAGCTGTTTCAGAGGAAGCACGTGTTGGTGTAGCCGTCTCAGAGGAAGCATGTGTTGGGGTAGCTATCTCAGAGGAAGCACGTGTTGGGGTAGCTGTCTCAGAGGAAGCACATGTTGTGGAAGAACATTTTGAGGTAGCTGTCTTAGAGGAAGCAAGTGTTGAGGTAGCTGTCTCAGAGTAAGCACGTGTTGGTGTAGCTGTCTCAGAGGAAGCATGTGTTGGGGTAGCTGTCTCAGAGGAAGCATGTATTGGGGTAGCCATCTCAGAGGAAGTATGTATTGAGGTAGCTGTCTCAAAGGAAGCATATGATGAGGTAGCTGACTTAGAGGAAGCACATGTTGTGGAAGAACATGTTCAGGTAGCTGTGTCAGATAAAGCATGTGCTGAGGTAGCTGTCTCAGAGGAAGCACATGCTGAGGTAGCAGCCTTAGATGAAGCACGTGTTGGGGTAGCTATCTCAGAGGAAGCATGTGTTGGGGTAGCTGTCTCAGAGGAAGCACGTGCTGAGGTAGCGGCCTTAGATGAAGCACGTGTTCGGGTAGGCGTCTCAGAGGAAGCATGTGTTGGGGTAGGTGTCTAAGAGGAAGCATGTGTTGTGGAAGAACATGTTGAGGTAGCCATCGCAGAGGAAGCACGTGTTGGGGTAGGCATCTCAGAGGAAGCACATGTTGGGGTAGGCGTCTCAGAGGAGGCACGTGTTGGGGTATGCATCTCAGAGGAAGCACGTGTTGGGGTAGGTGTCTCAGAGGAAGCACGTGTTGTGGAAGAACATGTTGAGGTAGCTGTCTCAGAGGAAGCACAAATTGAGGTAACTGTCTCAGAGGAAGTATGTATTGAGGTAGCTGTCTCGGAAGAAGCATGTGCTGAGGTAGTTGACTTAGAGGAAGCAAGTGTTTTGGAAGAACATGTTGAGGTAGCTGTCTCAGAGGAAGCATGTGTTGAGGTAGCTGCTTAAGAGGAAGCAAGTGTTGTGGAAGAACATGTTGAGGTAGCCGTCTCAGAGGAAGCATGAGTTGAGGTAGCTGTTTCAGAGGAAGCACGTATTGAGGTAACAGTCTGAGAGGAAGTATGTTTTGAGGTAGCTGTCTCAGAGGAAGCACATGCTGAGGTAGCTGCTTTAGAGGAAGCAGGTGTTATGGAAGAATATGTTGAGGTAGATGTCTCATAGGAAGCATGTGTTGAGGTAGGTGTCTCAGAGGAAGCATGTGTTGAGGTAGGTGTCTCAGAGGAAGCATGTATTGGGGTAGCCATCTCAGAGGAAGTATGCATTGAGATACATATCTGAGGAAGCGCGCGCTGAGGTAGCAGCCTTAGATGAAGCACGTGTTGGGGTAGCCGTCTCAGAGGAAGCGCGTGTTGGGGTAGCTATCTCAGAGGAAGCACGTGTTGTGGAAGAACATGTTGAGGTAGCTGTCTCAGAGTAAGCACGTATTGAGGTAGGTACCTCAGAGGAAGCATGTATTGAGGTAGGTGTCTCAGAGGAAGCATGTGTTGAGGTAGGTGTCTAAGAGGAAGCATGTGTTGAGGTAGCTGTCTCAGAGGAAGCATGTATTGGGGTAGCCATCTCAGAGGAAGCATGTGCTGAGGTAGCTGTCTCAGAGGAAGCATGTGCTGAGGTAGCGGCCTTAAATGAAGCACGTGTTGTGGTAGCTGTCTCAGAGGAAGCATGTGTTGGGGTAGCTATCTCAGAGGAAGCACATGTTGGGGTAGCTGTCTCAGAGGAAGCACGTGCTGAGGTAGCAGCCTTAGATGAAGCACATGTTGGGGTAGCTGACTGAGAGGAACCATGTGTTGGGCTAGCCAACTCAGAGGAAGCACGTGTTGTGGAAGAACATGTTGAGGTAGCCGTCTCAGAGGAAGCATGATTTGAGGTAGCTGTTTCAGAGGAAGCACGTGTTGAGGTAATGGTCTGAGAGGAAGTATGTTTTGAGGTAGCTGTCTCAGAGGAAGCACATGCTGAGGTAGCGGCCTTAAATGAAGCACGTGTTGTGGTAGCTGTCTCAGAGGAAGCATGTGTTGGGGTAGCTATCTCAGAGGAAGCACATGTTGGGGTAGCTGTCTCAGAGGAAGCACGTGCTGAGGTAGCAGCCTTAGATGAAGCACATGTTGGGGTAGCTGACTGAGAGGAACCATGTGTTGGGCTAGCCAACTCAGAGGAAGCACGTGTTGTGGAAGAACATGTTGAGGTAGCCGTCTCAGAGGAAGCATGATTTGAGGTAGCTGTTTCAGAGGAAGCACGTGTTGAGGTAATGGTCTGAGAGGAAGTATGTTTTGAGGTAGCTGTCTCAGAGGAAGCACATGCTGAGGTAGCTGCCTTAGAGGAAGCAGGTGTTGTGGAAGAACATGTTGAGGTAGATGTCTCATCGGAAGCACGTGTTGAGGTAGCCGTCTCAGAGGAAGCTCATGTTGGGGTAGGCGTCTCAGAGGAAGCACGTGTTGGGGTAGGTGTTTCAGAGGAAGCACGTCTTGAGGTAGCCATCTCAGATGAAGCACGTGTTGTGGAAGAACATGTTGAGGTAGCTGTCTCAGAGGAAGCACGAATTGAGGTAACTGTCTCAGAGGAAGTATGTATTGAGGTAGCTGTCTCGAAAGAAGCATGTGCTGAGGTAGCTGCCTTAGAGGAAGCAAGTATTGTGGAAGAACATGTTGAGGGAGCTGTCTCAGAGGAAGCATGTGTTGAGGTAGCTGCCTAAGAGGAAGCAAGTGTTGTGGAAGAACATGTTGAGGTAGCCGTCTCAGAGGAAGCACGTGTTGAGGTAACAGTCTGAGAGGAAGTATGTTTTGAGGTAGCTGTCTCAGAGGAAGCACATGCTGAGGTAGCTGACTTAGAAGAAGCAGGTGTTATGGAAGAACATGTTGAGGTAGATGTCTCATAGGAAGCACATGTTGAGGTAACTGTCTCAGAGGAAGCACATGCTGAGGTAGCAGGCTTAGATGAAGCACATGTTGGGGTAGCCGTCTCAGAGGAAGCACGTTTGTGGAAGAACATGTTGACGTAGCTGTCTTAGAGGAAGCATGTGTTGAAGTAACTGTCTCAGAAGAAGCACGTGTTGAAGTAGCTGTCTCAGAGGAAGCTCATGTTGAGGTAGGTGTCTCAGGAGAAGCACGTGTTGAGGTAGCCGTCTCAGAGGAAGCATATATTGGGGTAGCCATCTCAGAGGAAGTACGTTTTGAGGTAGCTGTCTCAGAGGAAGCATGTGCTGGGCTAGCTGCCTGAGAGGAAGCAGGTGTTGTGGAAGAACATGTTAAGGTAGCTGTCTCAGAGAAAGCATGTGTTGAGGTAGCTGTTTCAGAGGAAGCACGTGTTGTGGAAGAACATGTTGAGGTAGCTGTCTCAGAGGAAGCACGTGTTGAGGTAGGTGTCGCAGAGGAAGCATGTGTTGAGGTAGGTGTCTCAGAGGAAGCACGTGTTGAGGTAGCTGTCTCAGAGGAAGCATGTACTGGGGTAGCCATCTCAGAGGAAGTATGTATTGAGGTACCTGTCTCAGAGGAAGTATGTGCTGAGGTAGCAGCCTTAGATGAAGCATGTGTTGGGGTAGCCGTCTCAGAGGAAGCACATGTTGGGGTAGCTATCTCAGAGGAAGCATGTGTTGGGGTAGCCATCTCAGAGGAAGCATGTGCTGAGGTAGCTGTCTCAGAGGAAGCATGTGCTGAGGTAGCGGCCTTAAATGAAGCACGTGTTGTGGTAGCTGTCTCAGAGGAAGCACGTGTTGGGGTAGCTATCTCAGAGGAAGCAGATGTTGGGGTAGCTGTCTCAGAGGAAGCATGTGCTGAGGTAGCAGCCTTAGATGAAGCACATGTTGGGGTAGCCGACTGAGAGGAACCATGTGTTGGGCTAGCCAACTCAGAGGAAGCATGTGTTGTGGAAGAACATGTTGAGGTAGCCGTCTCAGAGGAAGCATGATTTGAGGTAGCTGTTTCAGAGGAAGCACGTGTTGAGGTAATGGTCTGAGAGGAAGTATGTTTTGAGGTAGCTGTCTCAGAGGAAGCACATGCTGAGGTAGCTGCCTTAGAGGAAGCAGGTGTTGTGGAAGAACATGTTGAGGTAGATGTCTCATCGGAAGCATGTGTTGAGGTAGCCGTCTCAGAGGAAGCACATGTTGGGGTAGGCGTCTCAGAGGAAGCACGTGTTGGGGTAGGTGTTTCAGAGGAAGCATGTCTTGAGGTAGCCATATCAGATGAAGCACGTGTTGTGGAAGAACATGTTGAGGTAGCTGTCTCAGAGGAAGCACGAATTGAGGTAACTGTCTCAGAGGAAGTATATTGAGGTAGCTGTCTCAAAAGAAGCATGTGCTGAGGTAGCTGCCTTAGAGGAAGCAAGTGTTGTGGAAGAACATGTTGAGGGAGCTGTCTCAGAGGAAGCATGTGCTGAGGTAGCTGCCTTAGAGGAAGCATGTGTTGTTGAAGAATTTGTTGAGGTAGCTGTCTCAGAGGAAGCATGTGTTGAGGTAGCTGCCTAAGAGGAAGCAAGTGTTGTGGAAGAACATGTTGAGGTAGCCATCTCAGAGGAAGCATGAGTTGAGGTAGTTGTTTCAGAGGAAGCACGTGTTGAGGTAACAGTCTGAGAGGAAGTATGTTTTGAGGTAGCTGTCTCAGAGGAAGCACGTGCTGAGGTAGCTGCCTTAGAGGAAGCAGGTGTTATGGAAGAACATGTTGAGGTAGATGTCTCATAGGAAGCACGTGTTGAGGTAACTGTCTCAGAGGAAGCACATGCTGAGGTAGCGGGCTTAGATGAAGCACGTGTTGGGATAGCCATCTCAGAGGAAGCACGTTTGTGGAAGAACATGTTGAGGTAGCTGTCTTAGAGGAAGCATGTGTTGAAGTAACTGTCTCAGAAGAAGCATGTGTTGGGGTAGCTGTCTCAGAGGAAGCATGTGTTGTGGAAGAACATGTTGAGGTAGCTGTCTCAGAGTAAGCACGTGTTGAGGTACGTGTCTCAGAGGAAGCATCTGTTGAGGTAGGTGTCTCAGAGGAAGCATGTATTGGGGTAGCCATCTCAGAGGAAGTATGTATTGAGATACATATCTGAGGAAGCGCATGCTGAGGTAGCAGCCTTAGATGAAGCACGTGTTGGGGTAGCCGTCTCAGAGGAAGCACGTGTTGGGATAGCCATCTCAGAGGAAGCACGTTTGTGGAAGAACATGTTGATGTAGCTGTCTTAGAGGAAGCATGTGTTGAAGTAACTGTCTCAGAAGAAGCACGTGTTGAGGTAGCTGTCTCAGAGGAAGCTCGTGTTGAGGTAGGTGTCTCAGGAGAAGCACGTGTTGAGGTAGCCGTCTCAGAGGAAGCATATATTGGGGTAGCCATCTCAGAGGAAGTACGTTTTGAGGTAGCTGTCTCAGAGGAAGCATGTGCTGAGCTAGCTGCCTGAGAGGAAGCATGTGTTGTGGAAGAACATGTTAAGGTAGCTGTCTCAGAGAAAGCATGTGTTGAGGTAGCTGTCTCAGAGGAAGCATGTGTTGTGGAAGAACATGTTGAGGTAGCTGTCTCAGAGGAAGCACGTGTTGAGGTAGGTGTCGCAGAGGAAGCATGTGTTGAGGTAGGTGTCTCAGAGGAAGCACGTGTTGAGGTAGCTGTCTCAGAGGAAGCATGTACTGGGGTAGCCATCTCAGAGGAAGTATGTATTGAGGTACCTGTCTCAGAGGAAGTACGTGCTGAGGTAGCAGCCTTAGATGAAGCATGTGTTGGGGTAGCCGTCTCAGAGGAAGCACATGTTGGGGTAGCTATCTCAGAGGAAGCATGTGTTGGGGTAGCTGTCTCAGAGGAAGCATGTGTTGTGGAAGAACATGTTGAGGTAGCTGTCTCAGAGTAAGCACGTGTTGAGGTACGTGTCTCAGAGGAAGCATCTGTTGAGGTAGGTGTCTCAGAGGAAGCATGTATTGGGGTAGCCATCTCAGAGGAAGTATGTATTGAGATACATATCTGAGGAAGCGCATGCTGAGGTAGCAGCCTTAGATGAAGCACGTGTTGGGGTAGCCGTCTCAGAGGAAGCACGTGTTGGGGTAGCTATCTCAGAGGAAGCACGTGTTGTGGAAGAACATGTTGAGGTAGCTGTCTCAGAGTAAGCACGTGTTGAGGTACGTGTCTCAGAGGAAGCATGTGTTGAGGTAGGTGTCTCAGAGGAAGCATGTATTGGGGTAGCCATCTCAAAGGAAGTATGTATTGAGATACATATCTGAGGAAGCGCGTGCTGAGGTAGCAGCCTTAGATGAAGCACGTGTTGGGGTAGCCGTCTCAGAGGAAGCACGTGTTGTGGAAGAACATGTTGAGGTAGCTGTCTCAGAGGAAACATGTGTTCAGATAGGTACCTCAGAGGAAGTATGTGTTAAGGTAGGTGTCTAAGAGGAAGCATGTGTTGAGGTAGCTGTCTCAGAGGAAGCATGTATTGGGGTAGCCATCTCAGAGGAAGCATGTATTGAGGTAGCTGTCTCAGAGGAAGCACGTGCTGTGGAAGAACATGTTCAGGTAGCTGTGTCAGAGAAAGCATGTGCTGAGGTAGCTGTCTCAGAGGAAGCATGTGCTGAGGTAGCGGCCTTAAATGAAGCACGTGTTGTGGTAGCTGTCTCAGAGGAAGCACGTGTTGGGGTAGCTATCTCAGAGGAAGCACATGTTGGGGTAGCTGTCTCAGAGGAAGCACGTGCTGAGGTAGCAGCCTTAGATGAAGCACATGTTGGGGTAGCTGACTGAGAGGAACCATGTGTTGGGGTAGCCAACTCAGAGGAAGCACGTATTGTGGAAGAACATGTTGAGGTAGCCGTCTCAGAACAAGCATGATTTGAGGTAGCTGTCTCAGAGGAAGCACATGCTGAGGTAGCTGCCTTACAGGAAGCAGGTGTTGTGGAAGAACATGTTGAGGTAGATGTCTCATCGGAAGCACGTGTTGAGGTAGCCGTCTCAGAGGAAGCACATGTTGGGGTAGGCGTCTCAGAGGAAGCACATGTTGGGGTAGATGTTTCAGAGGAAGCATGTGTTGGGGTAGGTGTTTCAGAGGAAGCATGTCTTGAGGTAGCCATATCAGATGAAGCACGTGTTGTGGAAGAACATGTTGAGGTAGATGTCTCATCGGAAGCATGTGTTGAGGTAGCCGTCTCAGAGGAAGCACATGTTGGGGTAGGCGTCTCAGAGGAAGCACGTGTTGGGGTAGGTGTTTCAGAGGAAGCATGTCTTGAGGTAGCCATATCAGATGAAGCACGTGTTGTGGAAGAACATGTTGAGGTAGCTGTCTCAGAGGAAGCACGAATTGAGGTAACTGTCTCAGAGGAAGTATATTGAGGTAGCTGTCTCAAAAGAAGCATGTGCTGAGGTAGCTGCCTTAGAGGAAGCAAGTGTTGTGGAAGAACATGTTGAGGGAGCTGTCTCAGAGGAAGCATGTGCTGAGGTAGCTGCCTTAGAGGAAGCATGTGTTGTTGAAGAATTTGTTGAGGTAGCTGTCTCAGAGGAAGCATGTGTTGGGGTAGCCGTCTCAGAGGAAGCACATGTTGGGGTAGCTATCTCAGAGGAAGCATGTGTTGGGGTAGCTGTCTCAGAGGAAGCATGTGTTGTGGAAGAACATGTTGAGGTAGCTGTCTCAGAGTAAGCACGTGTTGAGGTACGTGTCTCAGAGGAAGCATCTGTTGAGGTAGGTGTCTCAGAGGAAGCATGTATTGGGGTAGCCATCTCAGAGGAAGTATGTATTGAGATACATATCTGAGGAAGCGCATGCTGAGGTAGCAGCCTTAGATGAAGCACGTGTTGGGGTAGCCGTCTCAGAGGAAGCACGTGTTGGGGTAGCTATCTCAGAGGAAGCACGTGTTGTGGAAGAACATGTTGAGGTAGCTGTCTCAGAGTAAGCACATGTTGAGGTACGTGTCTCAGAGGAAGCATGTGTTGAGGTAGGTGTCTCAGAGGAAGCATGTATTGGGGTAGCCATCTCAAAGGAAGTATGTATTGAGATACATATCTGAGGAAGCGCATGCTGAGGTAGCAGCCTTAGATGAAGCACGTGTTGGGGTAGCCGTCTCAGAGGAAGCACGTGTTGGGGTAGCTATCTCAGAGGAAGCACGTGTTGTGGAAGAACATGTTGAGGTAGCTGTCTCAGAGTAAGCACGTGTTGAGGTACGTGTCTCAGAGGTAGCATGTGTTGAGGTAGGTGTCTCAGAGGAAGCATGTATTGGGGTAGCCATCTCAAAGGAAGTATGTATTGAGATACATATCTGAGGAAGCGCGTGCTGAGGTAGCAGCCTTAGATGAAGCACGTGTTGGGGTAGCCGTCTCAGAGGAAGCACGTGTTGTGGAAGAACATGTTGAGGTAGCTGTCTCAGAGGAAACATGTGTTCAGATAGGTACCTCAGAGGAAGCATGTGTTGAGGTAGGTGTCTCAGAGGAAGTATGTGTTAAGGTAGGTGTCTAAGAGGAAGCATGTGTTGAGGTAGCTGTCTCAGAGGAAGCATGTATTGGGGTAGCCATCTCAGAGGAAGCATGTATTGAGGTAGCTGTCTCAGAGGAAGCACGTGCTGTGGAAGAACATGTTCAGGTAGCTGTGTCAGAGAAAGCATGTGCTGAGGTAGCTGTCTCAGAGGAAGCATGTGCTGAGGTAGCGGCCTTAAATGAAGCACGTGTTGTGGTAGCTGTCTCAGAGGAAGCACGTGTTGGGGTAGCTATCTCAGAGGAAGCACATGTTGGGGTAGCTGTCTCAGAGGAAGCACGTGCTGAGGTAGCAGCCTTAGATGAAGCACATGTTGGGGTAGCTGACTGAGAGGAACCATGTGTTGGGGTAGCCAACTCAGAGGAAGCACGTATTGTGGAAGAACATGTTGAGGTAGCCGTCTCAGGGCAAGCATGATTTGAGGTAGCTGTCTCAGAGGAAGCACATGCTGAGGTAGCTGCCTTAGAGGAAGCAGGTGTTGTGGAAGAACATGTTGAGGTAGATGTCTCATCGGAAGCACGTGTTGAGGTAGCCGTCTCAGAGAAAGCACATGTTGGGGTAGGCGTCTCAGAGGAAGCACATGTTGGGGTAGGTGTTTCAGAGGAAGCACGTCTTGAGGTAGCCATCTCAGAGGAAGCACGTCTTGAGGTAGCCATCTCAGAGGAAGCACATGTTGTGGAAGAACATGTTGGGGTAGCCATCCCAAAGGAAGCACGTGTTGGGGTAGCCATCTCAGAGGAATTACGTGTTGGGGTAGCCATCTCAGAGGAAGCATGTGCTGAGGTAGATGCCTTAGAGGAAGCACGTGTTGTGGAAGAACATGTTGAGATAGCTGTCTCAGAGAAAGCATGTGTTGGGGTAGCCATCTCAGAAGAAGCATGTGTTGGAGTAGCCATCTCAGAAGAAGCACGTGTTGAGGGAACTGTCTCAATGGGAAGTACGTGTTGGGGTAGCTGTCTCAGAGGAAGCATGTGCTGAGGTAGATGCCTTAGAGCAGGGGTGTCCAAACTGATCCATGAAGGGCCATGTGGCTGCAAGTTTTCATTCCAGCCATGCAGCAGCACACCTGATTTGGCTTATTCAATCAACTGACACACCCACCCTTTAATCAAGGGTGGGTGTGGCTGCAAGTATTTGACTGTGTGAAGACAGTTCAGTTGATTGAATGAGCCACGTCAGGTGTGCTGCTGCATGGCTGGAATGAAAACCTGCAGCCACATGGCCCTTCATGGATCAGTTTGGACACCCCTGCCTTAGAGGAAGCACGTATTGTGGAAGATCATGTTGAGATAGCTGTCTCAGAGGAAGCACATGTTGTGGAAGAACATTGAGATAGCTGTCTCAGAGGAAGCATGTGTTGGGGTAGCCATCTCAAAAGAAGTATGTATTGAGGTAACTGTCTCAGAAGAATCACGTGTTGAGCTATCTGTCTCAGAGGACACACGGGTTGAGGTAACTGTCTCAGAGGAAGTATGTTTTGAGGTAGCTGTCTCAGAGGAAGCATGTGTTGAGGTACCTGTCACAGAGGAAGCATGTGTTGAGGTAGCTATCTCAGAGGAAGCATGTGTTGAGGTAGCTGTCTCAGAGGAAGTACGTTTTGGGATAGGCGTCTCAGAGGAAGAACGTGTTGGGGTAGGCATCTCAGAGGAAGCACGTGTTGGGGTAGGTGTCTCAGAGGAGGCACGTGTTGGGGTAGGCATCTCAGAGGAAGCACGTGTGGGGTAGGCATCTCAGAGGAAGCACGTGTTGTGGAAGAACATGTTGGGATAGCCGTCCCAGAGGAAGCACGTGTTAGGGTAGCCGTCTCAGAGGAAGCACATGTTGGGGTAGCCATCTCAGAGGAAGCATGTGCTGAGGTAGATGCCTTAGAGGAAGCACGTGTTGTGGAAGAACATGTTGAGATAGCTGTCTCAGAGAAAGCATGTGTTGGGGTAGCCGTCTCAGAAGGAGCACGTGTTGGAGTAGCCGTCTCAGAATAAGCACGTGTTGAGGGAACTGTCTCAAAGGGAAGTACGTGTTGGGGTAGCCATCTCAGAGGAAGCATGTGCTGAGGTAGATGCCTTAGAGGAAGCACGTATTGTGGAAGATCATGTTGAGATAGCTGTCTCAGAGGAAGCACATGTTGTGGAAGAACATTGAGATAGCTGTCTCAGAGGAAGCATGTGTTGGGGTAGCCATCTCAAAAGAAGTATGTATTGAGGTAACTGTCTCAGAGGAATCACGTTTTGAGCTATCTGTCTCAGAGGACACACGGGTTGAGGTAACTGTCTCAGAGGAAGTATGTTTTGAGGTAGCTGTCTCAGAGGAAGCATGTGTTGAGGTACCTGTCACAGAGGAAGCATGTGTTGAGGTAGCTATCTCAGAGGAAGCACATATTGAGGTAGCTGTCTCAGAAGAAGTACGTTTTGGGGTAGGCGTCTCAGAGGAAGCACGTGTTGGGGCAGGCGTCTTAGAGGAAGCACGTATTGGGGTAGGCATTGCAGAGGAAGCACATGTTGGGGTAGGCGTCTCAGAGGAAGCATGTGTTGTGGAAGAACTTGTTGAGGTAGCCATCTCAGAGGAAGCACGTGTTGGGGTAGCCGTCTCAGATGAAGCACGTGTTGGGCTAGGCATCTCAGAGGAAGCATGTGTTGGGGTAGCCGTCTCAGAGGAAGCACACGTTGGGGTAGCCGACTCAGAGGAAGCACATATTGTGGTAGCCGACTCAGAGGAAGCACGTGTTGGGGTAGCTGACTCATAGGAAGCACCTGGTGGGGTAGCCGTCTCAGAGGAAGCACGTTTTGAGTTAGCCGACTCAAAAGAAGCATGTCTTGAGGTAGTCATCTCAGAGGAAGCATGTGTTGTGGAAGAACTTGTTGATGTAGCTGTCTCAGAGGAAGCACGTGTTGAGGTAGCTGCCTTAGAGGAAGCACGTGTTGAAGAACATGTTGGGTTAGCCGACTGAGAGGAACCACGTGTTGGGGTAGCCGACTCAGAGGAAGCACGTGTTGGGGTAGCCGTCTCAAAGGAAGCACGTGGTGGGGTCGCCGTCTCAGAGGAATCACGTGTTGGGGTAGCCATCTCAGAGGAAGCACGTGTTGGGGTAGCCGACTTAGAGGAAGCACGTCTTGAGGTAGCCAACTCAGAGGAAGCACGTCTTGAGGTAGCCGTCTCAGAGGAATAACTCTTCATAGGTGTAATAACATAAGTGATAACAGGAACTATCTTATCTTTCAGATGTTCCACAACATTAACAGTAACTATAAACGGTTAAAAGTGTGATATGTCGTGCTTTAATAAATTAAAAAATTCATTTGTAATTGAATTGTTCTGTTATAAGGAACTAACCATTTAGGACGTGGTGTTTTCAGAAATAATCAACACTGGGGCAGTAACATGAACTTTGTTTTGCGTCAGGCCACATCACACCACTCCACTGGTGATTATTTTCTTATAACAGTTCAACTATTTTATTCCTCACTTAGTTCACACACTCCCATAACCACAGGGGAATTAAAAAATCTCCAACTTGCCCTCTCACTGACCCGTCAACTCAAATACCCATCTCAAAACAGGTGAAATGACAGTGAAAAAATGGTATTATGATAACTTACTGCAGTATGTGTGTGTGTGTGTGTGTGTGTGTGAGTTAGCCATGCTTGACCCATCGTTCACTGACGCTTAGTGTAAACACCCAAACGAGGCAAATAGATAAGGGAAGTGTGTGTGTGTGTGTGTGTGTGTAGGTATACTCAGACAGCGAGGAGCTTGCAGTGTTTTGTGGAAGAGAGAACACGGATACAGAACGGGTTCCTGCTGACGATGTTATCTTATCACCAGGGAACATTCTCAGTGTGGCGTTTCACTCAGACTTTTCCAACGAGGAGCATTACTCTGGGTTTGAAGCACACTACAGTGCAGTGGGTAAAATACACACACACACACACACACACACCTTACAGGATTACACTATTGGGCCTCATATGTGAAACTTGATACAAACAAATTTATTCCTAAATCTTTCACAAGAGTATTTATCCCAGCAATATGATATCTTGCAGAAAATCCATTTAGTCCAGAAAACCGTTCGTATCTAACATTCACTCCTGAGTTAATTTAAATTTGCATGTAAGGAGACTCACTAACATGCACCTCGATGTATCAGCTTCAAATTGTATAATTGTGATTCGGATGTTTCATATCAATGCCTTAAAAGAAATAATCCGAAACCCAATCTGTAAATTAAGACAAGTAAATTCAATTAGGACAAAAGAAATGGCACCCTTATAAAAGGAATCATTGGTAGCCGAAGCTCTGCAGTGGCTGAGCTGCATTACTGGAGGGTTTAGTGTATGCCGTGCTTGAGCGCTCTTTCACCATACTCATGATTTCATCATGCCATCAGTCATTTTCCCATCCATTAGCTTTGCCTTATATGGAGTTTTGTGGGCGTCACAAAATGAAAATCAGTTGTGCCATCTGGCATTTATCAACTTCCTGTAAGGGTGCAGGCACTTGTGGATGCAGGCGCAGGGGAGAGCAGGAAGAAGCAAACTGCAGACTGAGCCAAAACAAAGAGCAGGAATCATAGTCAGAGTAACAGGCAGGGGTCAGTCGATCAGCAAACAGGATAACACAGAGCAAACAATAGAGCGAAGTCGGGGACGGAACATAGATAATGGTTGAAACACATGAAGTCAGGCAGAAAGTAAATGGCTCGGTAAAGTTAGGCACAGAAACACTAAATGATACTTTGCAACATGTGTGTGAGAGATGAGTTTAAGTAGGCGAGGTGATTGCTGAGGAACAAGAGACAGATGCAATCAGTAATCAGGTGACAGAGGGCGCTGTGACTCTTGGGTGTTGTAGTCCAGAGCAGCCATGTTTGGAGGCTGTTCCGAGCTTGCGTTTTCAATGCAGTTACTGACACTTCCAAAGAAAATCAGTGAAACTTTTAGAAGTATTACAGAAACTTTTAACTCAGATTGGCCAACAAGAGCAATTACACCCCGCTTTATTAATGATATATTAATTAATGACATTCTTTCTTTGTTGTTCACTTTTTCTGACTGTCCACAGATATTGATGAGTGTAGAGATGAAAATGATGAAGTCAGGGCCTGTGATCACTTTTGTCACAACTATATTGGCGGCTTCTACTGCTCCTGTCGATATGGACACCAGCTTCATTCTGACAACAGAACGTGCAAAGGTATAAACGATTTTCATTAACACCTTTAAACTGAAGTAAAAATGGTGGTGCAAAGGTTTAGAGGCAATCAGTGTATAAGACATCAGCCAATCATGCAGTAGGTCAAGGTCAAGGAAAAAATGTGATTTCTGTATCTTTGGTCTTCAAGACGTTGGCAGGAGTATTTTTAGCTTAACAGTCTCTAGATTTTATACAGAATGGTGCGTAAAACAAAAACACCCTGAGAGTGGAGGTTCTGGAGGCTTCAATAATGAGAGAGGTCAGAGGAAAATGGTGAAACTGGTTTGAGTTCATAGGAAGGCTACGATAACTCAAATAATCTCTCTTTACAACTGTGGTGAACAGAAAAGAATCTCCAAATGCACAACATGCCAAACCTTGAGGCAGATAGGCAGTAAGAGCAGAAAAACTCATTGAGTTCTGAAAGAGGAGGAATCTAAGGCTACACCAGGTACAGGTTCACTGAAAAATCCAAACTGATATAAAGTATAGCTCCAGTGGTGAGTGATTGTACATTCATTCAGAACACCTTAAACAATTTGCCACTGAATACCAACATCTTTGTCAATGGCTTAGAATTTTGCAGGTTTTATATATATATATATATATATATATATATATATATATATATATATATATATATATATATATATATATCCTTCTTTCTTTCCTGGATATTATTACCAAAAATTGAAATGTTTATGTTTGGCTTTGGAAGAACAAATCCTGTATGTGTTGAACGCAAATACTTTCAGAAATGTTAGTTGGCTTAGTTTGACCCTGCTGACATTTAAGATTAAGAAGACATGAGATCTAGTTGCTCCCACACAAAATAACAGGGTGTGTGATGCTGTTTGAACTTGTTTACCCTTTTCTTATTACTTGAGTGATTTAGATGATTGAGTAT
Source organism: Neoarius graeffei (assembly GCF_027579695.1). Lineage (NCBI taxonomy): Eukaryota > Metazoa > Chordata > Actinopteri > Siluriformes > Ariidae > Neoarius > Neoarius graeffei. The sequence goes on from NC_083584.1 coordinate 60,000,971, forward strand.
TTCAAACTGACACATGTATACAGGTCACAGCTTTTCATTATTTCAGTTATTTTAAATGTATATCTGAAGGAATGTACAATGGTTTGATTTAAATCTGAGGGATTAGCTAGCTGTGAACTTGGAGAGAGAGAGAGAGAGAGAGAGAGAGACTTTGGTTCAATATACACTTTATTGTTACAGACTCAAAGGTCCAAATAATACATATAAAATGGGATTAGTGGTTGGAAATTCCTAAATTCCTAAACAAGGTCAGCTTTAGGAAAGCACGTGTGGTAGAATGAGTGATAGAAATATTTCTAAATGTATGTGTGTGTTTGTGTGGGGGTTGATTGCGCGTCTGTTTTATGTCCACACTTTGGCCCAGTCACGCTGATCATATCTGAAAGATAAGTGACAAATATTTACATTCAAGCTGCCAGGGAAATCTGAGAAATGCCTGTGAACCTCAGTCACCCTATTAGCACTGGAGCAGGAGCAAGAAGGGGAATCTTGTGATTCAGGGTTGAGCCTTTTGCCAAAGAAATGTCATTTCTGAGTAAATATAAACTGATTCCAAATTAGAATCACTTAGATGGGTATAATACACATTCGCTGTAGCTCTGTTCTCTTCTTGCAACTAGTGAAGTGTTCCTGTGTGTTCGTCTCCTTGTCAAGGGCCAAAATCAAAGTTGTCACCTCATAACCATGGCCCTAAGGATAACCTCTGGACATACGAAGATGCAAAACTTCTGTCTTAAGGGCTGTCTAGCTATAGGGCCAGTGCTTTCTGATAGAGAATAAACGGAAAAACCCAAAGCTTGGTCTGACCAGCTTACAATTGCTGGTAGACCGTCTTTCGCACCTTGCTAATTATCTGAATTATCACTATAAATGCTACAGACAATAAAATATAACAATAAGGAAATCCATCCATCCATCCATTATCTGTAACCACTTATCCTGTGCAGGGTCATGGGCAAGCTGGAGCCTATCCCAGCTGACTATGGGCAAAAGGTGGGGTACACCCTGGACAAGTCACCAGATCATCACAGGGCTGACACATAGAGACAAACAACCATTTACACTCACACCTACAGTCAATTTAGAGCCACCAATTAACCTAACCTGCATGTCTTTGGACTGTGGGGGAAACCAGAGCACCTGGAGGAAACCCACACAGGCACAGGGAGAACATGCAAACTCCACACAGAAAGGCCCCTGTCATCCATTAGGCTCGAACGCAGAACCTTCTTGCTGTGAGACGACAGTGCTAACTACTACACCACTGTGCCGCCCCAATAAGAGAATCTCAAACATTAATTTGCTTGCAAATATGGCCAACCAGCTTAACCAGAACTGCTTCAGTCCTGTGTACAGGAATGCCTATAGAAGAACAGAAGCTGATCTGTTTGTGCACAGACAGAGAGATCACTGTCCAAAGTGGTTCATGGACAGCGCGGAGACAATCGCTTTGAACCATGATGCACTGGTGCAAGTCTAGCAACTGTTACCGCTGCTGTGTAAGACACTATAGCACATCTGGCAGACTTAGCAACCAGGGTGTTGTAGCTATTCTTGATTCTGGAAGAATTGACCTGTCAAACCAAACCTGCTGCCCCAGAAGCATGAGTCACCATGGCACAGCAGACCATGCCACACGAAATAATAGGCCAAGCCTCTGGGTGTGACCCCAGAACATTGGTATGTCCACAATAGCTCAGACACATTCTTATGCTTTGTTTGTGCTCCATTTGTGTCCAAGCAAGAGGAAAGATTTCTCAACATGGTGATTTACTATTGTGTTTCGATTAGTCTGTTCTCACTGTAGTCTCAGATTCCTGTTCTTGACTGACAGGACTGGCACTTGTTGTGGTCTTCTACTGTTGTAGCCCCTCTGCCTTAAGGTTCAGCCTTATTGTGCATTCTGGGATGCTTTTTCTTTTTCACTATGCTTGTAGAGAATGCAAAGTATTTGAGTTCCTATAGCCTTAGTGTCAGTTTGAACCAGTCTGTTTTCCATGAAAACTCCAGGAGATCAGCAGTTTCTGAAACCAGCCACTGACAACCACACACCAGTCAAAGTCATGTTATAATCTTGTGTGTGTGTGTGTTCAGTGGAATGTAGTGACAGCGTGTACACCGAAGGTTCTGGACTGATCACCAGTCCAGATTTTCCCAAGCCGTACCCTAAAAACTCGGAATGTCTCTACCGAATCAATCTGGAGAAAGGTTTCTCAGTCACTCTGGATTTCGATGAGACCTTTGATGTAGAAGATCACCCTGATATCACCTGCCCCTATGACCACATCAAGGTGAGTGACTTTTCAAAAGTATTTACAATCACAAGGCGTGTCTAAACGGTTTCGCAGCAAGACTCAGTTCTCTGCTGTTTTAGCTCTGGTACACAGTTGCGTTTGGTATAGAGCCAAGAAACAGTCAATATAATGGCTTGGGGTGGTGCCATTTTGTTGCCATGATAATGACGACGTGATGACTCCAGTTATTCTCAAAACTGCCATTTAAGGAATGAAACACTAGGGGGTGAGAGGTTATAGGAAAATAATCACACATCATTCATGTGAGATCAGGAAAGGGTGTGAGTTCCTATTCCCAGTCTTGGCCTGGATCCTGTTTATCCATGGCACCAAGATCTGTGAGGATGGCGGTGTCCCAGGTTGTATCCCTTGTGGTGGTCCTCTAGGAGAGAGGTACACCTTATGGTGGCCCTCTGGGAGACCACAATAGGAAAATAATTAAACATTAAAGAAACATTTCCTTACAGCAAGCTTCCCCATGTCAACAATTACACTTTTTTAAACACTTATTATTAGCTGTACATCATTGTTAGGATCCACATCTACAACTAATACAATATTGTAAAACTTTGAGCGGGTGGGTGGAGCACAGAAGTGCGGCAGGCCAGAACTGAGTTTCCAAAAACTCTTTATTGTCACACTTTTCAGCGTTTGCACTCTCCCAGACACTCAGACATGCGCACACACACATCAGTCGTCTGGTTGGGGAGAGAGCCCCCTTCCTCCACTCTCTCCCTCCTTATATAGGGTGCGGTCACTGGGGAAGGCACACAAACACAGGTTAATTGACATCAGGTGCAGTGATTCTGCCACTTACCTTCCCTGACTCCGCCCTCTGGTCACAGCCGGATGCTTGGCCATGCCCCCGCTGTCACATACCCCCACCGTCCGGCCTGCAGCCGACTCCCCCCCCCCCCCCCCCCCCCCCCCGACGGGAGAGGAAGTCCGCCATGACCATCTGCACCTTCGGCCTGTGGATCACCTTGAAATTAAAGGGCTGGAGTGCCAGATACCAACGGGTGATCCGCGCGTTGGCATCCTTCATGCATTGGAGCCACTGGAGGGGCACGTTGTCCAAACAGAGGGTGAAAGGGCGTCCCAGCAGGTAGTAGTGGAGGGCGAGGACCACCCACTTGATGGCTAGGCACCCCTTCTCTATTGTGCTGTAGCGCCCCTCATGCACTGACAGCTTCCTGCTGATGTACAGCACGGGGCGATCCTCCCCCTCCACCTCCTGGGACAAAACAGCCCCCAGTCCTCTGTCTGACGCATCCGTCTGCAACATAAAGGGGAGAGAAAAGTCAGGGGAGTGTAACAGTGGCCCCCCACACAGTGCAGCCTTCACCTCAGAGAAAGCCTGCTGGCATTGCTCCGTCCACTGGACCACCTTTTTAGTGAGATCAGTGAGCGGGCTGGTGACATCCGAATAATTAGGTATAAACCTACGATAGTAGCCAGCCAGCCCCAGGAACTGTCTCACCTCCTTTTTGGTCTTGGGCCTCGGGCAGGCCGCAATCACTGCTGTCTTATTAATTTGGGGACGAACCTGCTGAATGCCCAAGTGGAAGCCCAGATACCATACTTCCACCCGCCCAATCGCACACTTCTTCAGGTTGGCTGTGAGACCCACTCACCTCAGCGACCCAAGGACGGCTCTCAGGTGTTGCAGATGCCGCGGCCAGTCATTACTATAGATTATTATGTCGTCTAAGTATGCGGCCGCGTAGGTGGCTTGGGGGCGGAGGACCCTGTCCATAAGCCGCTAGAACGTAGCGGGCGCCCCAAAAAGCCCAAAAGGAAGTGTGACAAATTGGTGTAAGCCAAACGGTGTGGAAAAGGCTGTTTTTGCTCAGGATAGTGGAGTCAAGGGGATCTGCCAATAACCCTTTGTCAAATCCAGTGTCAAATAAAAGTGAGCCGTGTCTAGTCGATCCAGCAACTCGTCAATACGAAGCATTGGGTACGCATCGAATTTAGACACCGTGTTGACTTTTCTATAGTCCACACAGAACCGGACCAACCCATCGGCCTTGGGAACCAAGACCACTGGGCTGCTCCAGTCACTGTGGGACTCCTCGATGATGCCCATTTCGAGCATGGCCTTGAGTTCTTCCCGAACCACCTTTTCTTGTGTTCGGGTAGCCTGTAAGGGTGGCTGCGCACTACCACCCCCGGGGGCGTCTCAATGTGGTGTTCTATGAGGCAGGTGCGGCCGGGCAGGGGCGAGAACATGTCCGAAAATTCGGTCTGCAACTGGGCAACCTCCGTGAGTTGGGTCGGGGAGAGGTGGTCTCCACAGGGGACCAGAGAGGTAAGCGATGTCAATGTACCTTTTTGAACCTCCGGCCCCAGCTCCGCCTTCTCCGGAACCACCGACACCAATGCCACAGGGACCTCCTCGTTCCAGAGTTTGAGCAGATTGAGATGGTAAATCTGTAGTGCCCCACGCCTGTCTGTTCGCCTCACCTCATAGTCAACGTCCCCGACTCACTGTGTGACCTCAAAGGGTCCTTGCCACTTGGCGATCAATTTGGAGCTCGACGTGGGCAACAGTATGAGTACTTTATCTCCCGGTGCGAACTCCCTAAGGCACGTACCCCTGTCGCACAGGCGGATTTGCCGTTCTTGGGCCTGCTGCAAATTCTCCTGGGTTAGGTGTGTGAGTGTGTGGAGTTTTGCGTGCAGGTCAATAACATATTGGATTTCATTTTTGCTTGGTGAAGGTCCCTCCTCCCAATTTTCCTGCAGTACATCTAGGATGCCGCACGGCTTATGCCCATATAATAATTAGAACAGGGAGAACCCCGTGGAGGCTTGTGGGACCTCTCGCACTGCAAATAACAGGGGTTTGAGCCACTTATCCCAATTGCGTGCATCCTCGTGTACAAACTTTTTAATTATGTTCTTGAGGGTGCGATTGAACCGTTCGACTAAACCATCCATTTGTGGGTGATAAACGCTGGTGCGGCTCGGCTTAATTCCCAGTAGCCCATACAGTTCGCTCAGCATGTGTGACATAAATGAAGTGCCTTGATCAGTCAGAATCTCTTTGGGGATTCTGACTTGGGAGATAACGTGGAAGAGCGCCTCCACAATACTGCATGCTGAGATATTGCGAAGAGGCACTGCTTCCGGGTATCGCGTTGCATAGTCCACCAGAACTAAAATAAAGCGATACCCTCGTGTTGACCGATCTAATGGCCCGACGAGATCCATCCCAATTCTTTCGAACGGGGTCTTGATTAATGGTAGAGGGCGCAAAGGCGCTTTTGGAATGGCCGCTGGATTTACTAACTGGCATTCGCGGCATTCCGTACACCACCTACGGACATTGCCGCGAATCCCTGGCCAATAGAACCGGGCCATTATTTGGGCTAGTGTCTTATCCTGCCCCAAGTGTCCAGCCATGGGATTAAAGTGAGCAGCCTGGAATACCAATTCCCGGCGGCTCTTTGGGATCAAAAGTTGTGAGACCGTCTCCATAGGGCCCTGTCACACTACGACGTTCTCACCAGCATTCGAGTAACGTGTTGCGAAACGCAGAGGAACGTCGAGAACGTTAGAAAAAAGTTACAAGAAAGTTAGACGAGCGTCGGCAAACGTTGGGGAACGTCGAGGGACGTCGGCGAACGCTGAGGGTGAAAAATAGTTTTGGGTGTGCACAAAAATTCAGGACGTTCTATCAAAACGCTACTTACACGTTAGAGGAACGTTACACGAAAGTTTGCGGGCGTTACTCGAACGTTACTCGAAAGTCAGGACGTTCCCTGGACGCTAGGCGGACGCCGACCCATCAGGGTCGAGTGTCCAGCGCGTGCCTAGCGCTTGGGTAACGCTTGCCTAACGCCTGTGTAACGTCCATCGAACGTCTGTCCAGCGTGTCGCCAACGTTTTTCAGCGTTCGTCAGCGTTCGCCGAGCGTTCTTAACGCTCATGTAACGCTCTTTCAACATCTTTCTAACGTCTGTCAGCGTTCTGAATTTTTCCAGCGTCTGTGTAACGTCCAGAACATTACCTGGACGCAAGGCAGACGCTACCCAAATGCTATGATAACGCTATCAAAGCGCTGTGGACGCTATGAGAACGCTAGGTTTTGCTGCTATTTTGGACCACAAACGTCGCCTGACACTGAGGGAACGTTGGCTGAGCGTTACCCAAGCGTTACAAGAACGTTACAACATCGTTGACCTAGAAACTTAATTTGAAGAACGTCGACGTTCCCCGGCGTTTCTCAAATTTTTAAAAACGCAACCAAACGTCGAACAAAACGCTATAGTGTGACAGGGCCCTTAGTCTGAGTGTCCTGCGTCACTCGGTATAATCTATCCCTCATAATGGAGAAATAGGGGAAGGACAGGGTGGCATTTGGCTGGAGTGTATGACCATCGATTACTCTCGCTTGGTCAAATGCATGCCGCAGAGTCTCGTCTGGTGATTGCTCTAACGGGAAATCCGCGAGGGATTCCCCGAGAGAGGGAGGAGGAGCCTGCTGCTCCTCACTCTGACGCAGAGATGACGTAGATGGCTCTGTGATAGCTGCTCCCACCAATGCCACACTGGGACCTCCCCCTGTTAAACTACGGCAGGACCCACTCTTCACTAAATGAGTCATTAATTCCCGAAATCCCGGCCAATCAGTCCCCAAAATTATCGAGTGGGTAAGGCGAGGATTAACCGCCGCCTTTACACTAAATTTCTCCCCTCAAAATAGAATGTGGACCGACACTAAAGGGTAGTTGTGAACATCCCCGTGCACACACAACACCTTCACCAATTGTGCTCCCCCCAATGCCTCATCTTGCACCAAGCTTTGGTGGGTTGAGATCTGATTACAGCCAGAGTCCACCAAAGCCTGATACGTATCCCCTTGGACGCTCACCGGTATGCGATATGCTCTGGCCTGATCGAGGGCGGTTCCTGGCGCATCGGGGATCCGGACCACCGCGCCCACCTCCAATGCTGAGCACTGATGCTGGAGGTGCCCCGGCTCCCCACAGCGCCAGCAAACCGACCCGGGCTTTCTCTCTGCACCGGCGCTCTGGGTGGGGCTCACTCACCTGAGGGGGGAGAGAGACAGACACAGAAGCAGGAAATGGGAGGGCACCACGGGTGCGGCGGGCTGGCTGGGGTGGAGCCAGCCCCCGCCTCCGCGGTGGGGGAACGGGGCGAGGATGAGACACAGAAGGGGAGGGAGAGAGAGAGGAGAAGAGGAGATCTGCAATCCTGCTGTGGGAACAGCTGCCAAATGATCCTCCGCCAACTCGATGGCCTGATCCAGCTATGCCAGGCGATGGCACTGGACCCACTCCGCTGTTCCTTTGGGAAGTCGGATGATGAACTGCTCCAGTACCACCAGATCGATGATTCCCTCGGCGTCGCGGTTGTCAGCCCTCAGCCACTGCCGGCAGGCGTCCCGGAGTTGCTGGCCAAACGCGAATGGCCGGCCAACCTCCTCTAGGCATAGAGTGTGGAAGCGCTGGCATTGTTGTTCGGGAGTACACCCCACACGCTGGAGGACAGCCCGGCGCAGGTCTACATAGACCATCGTTGGTGGGGAGCTGTAGCGTGGCCAGCTGCGCCTCGCCCGTTAGCAGGGGGAGGAGGCGCGCTGCGTGCTGCTCCACTGGCCAGCCCCAGGCCTCTGCTGCTTGTTTGAATAGCATGAGGAAGGCCTCGGGGATGTCATGCGGGCCCATCTTTGTTAGGGTGAGGTGTGGTGGGCCCACGGCGGTGGAGGCGGTGGACCCCACCGACGCAAGGAGGTGCCGGAACGCCTGACGATCTTCCTGTTGCACCAGTACCAGGGCCTCGAACCGTTGCTCTTGCTCCTTTCAGAGGGCAACCAGTGCCTGGTGCTGGCTCTGTTGGGCCGTGGCGAGGGCGTGGATCAGGTCTGAGAAAGGGGGAGGACTCCATGGGGCTGTTCTCCTCTGTGCTCTGTCCCGGGTTTCAGCACCACTGTAAAACTTTGAGCGGGTGGGTGGAGCACAGAAGGACGGCAGGCCAGAACTGAGTTTCCAAAAACTCTTTTTTGTCACACTTTTCAGCGTTTACACTCTCCCAGACACTTAGACACACACACACACACACACACACACACACCAGTCATCTGGTTGGGGAGAGAGCCCCCTTCCTCCGCTCTCTCCCTCCTTATATAGGGCGCAGTCACTGGGGAAGACACACAAGCACAGGTTAATTGACATCAGGTGCAGTGATTCTGCCACTTACCTTCCCTGACTCCGCCCTCCGGTCACAGACCGCCGCTTGGCCACGCCCCACGCTATAATTTGATTATAGCTAGAACTACTGTCCAAGGTGCTCTCATAGAACATTCATCCATTATCTGTAGCCGCTTATCCTGTACAGGGTCACAGGCAAGCTGGAGCCTATTCCAGCTGACTATGGGTGAAAAGCAGGGTACACCCTGGAAAAGTTGCGAGGTCATCACAGGGCTGACACATGGACACAAACAACTATTCACACTCACTTTAGAGCCACCAGTTAACCTAACCTGCATGTCTTTGGACTGTGGGGGAAACCCACGCAGACATGGGGAGAACATGCAAACTCCACACAGAAAGGCCCTCATCGGCCGCTGGGCTTGAACCCAGGACCTTCTTGCTGTGAGGCAACATTGCTAAACACTACACCACTGTGCCACCCCGCTCATAGAACATTAATCAGCAAAATCTGACCAATCAATTTCAAGAATTCAACACTGTTAATAATATACATTTAATGGCTTTATTCTCATTGATGCTAGCAACAGGTTAATATTGTGCTATAAATAAATAAAGCATTCTGTCTTGAGTTATCCTAGAGTTAGGATTCTGGCAAGTTTCTGTAACCCCTTCTTTCCTCTGTGATGTTCAAATAAGATAAAGAAAAGAAAGATTTCTACATGGAGAGCCCTTTGAATGCCCAAAAATATCTAGAATGTGTGCAATGTGTCTCTGTCATGTATATATTATGAAATATGACTGCTTCCTCACTGTACTGTATTTAGATCAGTGGTGTATATCATGTATGTGGTCAGATATGAAATGCAATAAGACTTCTCCAACAGAGATGGCTCATTTGGATTCAGAAGCTCAGCTGATAGATCTGAAAAAACATCACACTGAGCAGTATTTAGGTTTCAGTGACAGAAAGAAGCTGTTATTTTACAAGTATTTAGGATGTGGCTTGATCTGACTCTGAATACATCTCTTCTATGAACATGGCTGTACCATGAGTTGGCCTAGTGGTTAGTGTGTCTGCCTCTAGACCAGGAGATCATGAGTTCATACCAAAGGCCATCATAAAAATGGTACCTACGGTACTGCCATCTCGTGAGGTGCTACAATACAGATATGAGTAGGGAGTCAAACTCTTGCGGTTACTAGAGAACCTGCCCCCCACTGTAACCACATCTGTGTAATAGGTGAGAGGCCAAGGGCTATAGAAACAGAGATTGGCACCACCCAATGCATTAAGTGCCTGGTTAGTACAGAGACAGGAGACTGCCTGGGAAGACCAGATCCTGGCACAAGAGGGGCTTTGACTTTAATTAGCATGGCCACTGATTTGGTTTCAATGTTGGGTGGGCAAAAAATCTGTATGAGAGTTAAATAAATGATCATCCAATCCTTAAGCATCTTGTTGAACCTGTTACGGCATCTGTCTTCACTTGCTTGGCAGGGTTTGGGATATTCCCAAATTCCGCCTCATTTATGTTATTACGTAGAGACTGAACACTCGACTGATCTCCAGCCTGTGGTTCAGACTCAGGAGTTAATACCTACAGTGGTGCTTGAAAGTTTGTGAACCCTTTAGAATTTTCTATATTTCTGCATAAATATGACCTAAAACATCATCAGATTTTCACACAAGTCCTAAAAGTAGATAAAGAGAACCCAGTTAAACAAATGAGACAAAAATATTATACTTGGTCATTTATTTATTGAGGAAAATGATCCAATGTTACATATCTGTGAGTGGCAAAAGTATGTGAACCTCTAGGATTAGCAGTTAATTTGAAGGTGAAATTAGAGTCAGGTGTTTCCAATCAATGGGATGACAATCAGGTGTGAGTGGGCACCCTGTTTTATTTAAAGAACAGGGATCTATCAAAGTCTGATCTTCACAACACATGTTTGTGGAAGTGTATCATGGCACGAACAAAGGAGATTTCTGAGGACCTCAGACAAAGCGTTGTTGATGCTCATCAGGTTGGAAAAGGTTACAAAACCATCTCTAAAGAGTTTGGACTCCACCAATCCACGGTCAGACAGATTGTGTACAAATGGAGGAAATTCAAGACCATTGTTACCCTCCCCAGGAGTGGTCGACCAACAAAGATCACTCCAAGAGCAAGGCATGTAATAGTCGGCGAGGTCACAAAGGACCCCAGGGTAACTTCTAAGCAACTGAAGGCCTCTCTCACATTGACTAATGTTAATGTTCATGAGTTCACCATCAGGAGAACACTGAACAACAATGGTGTGCATGGCAGGGTTGCAAGGAGAAAACCACTGCTCTCCAAAAAGAACATTGCTGCTCATCTGCAGTTTGCTAAAGATCATGTGGACAAGCCAGAAGGCTATTGGAAAAACGTTTTGTGGACGGATGAGACCAAAATAGAACTTTTTGGTTTAAATGAGAAGCGTTATGTTTGGAGAAAGGAAAACACTGCATTCCAGCATAAGAACCTTATCCCATCTGTGAAACATGGTGGTGGTAGTATCATGGTTTGGACCTGTTTTGCTGCATCTGGGCCAGGACAGCTTGCCATCATTGATAGAACAATGAATTCTGAATTATACCAGTGAATTCTAAAGGAAAATGTCAGGACATCTGTCCATGAACTGAATCTCAAGAGAAGGTGGGTCATGCAGCAAGACAACAATCCTAAGCACACAAGTCGTTCTACCAAAGAATGGTTAAAGAAGAATAAAGTTAATGTTTTGGAATGGCCAAGTCAAAGTCCTGACCTTAATCCAATCGAAATGTTGTGGAAGGACCTGAAGCGAGCAGTTCATGTGAGGAAACCCACCAACATCCCAGAGTTGAAGCTGTTCTGTATGGAGGAATGGGCTAAAATTCCTCCAAGCCGGTGTGCAGGACTGATCAACAGTTAACGGAAACGTTTAGCTGCAGTTATTGCTGCACAAGGGGTTCACACCAGAGACTGAAAGCAAAGGTTCACATACTTTTGCCACTCACACATATGTAATATTGGATCATTTTCCTCAATAAATAAATGACCAAGTATAATAATTTTTGTCTCATTTGTTTAACTGGGTTCTCTTTATCTACTTTTAGGACTTGTGTGAAAATCTGATGATGTTTTAGGTCATATTTATGCAGAAATACAGAAAATTCTAAAGGGTTCACAAACTTTCAAGCACCACTGTATATTACATATGGATCTGAACTGATTTGAGGTTGAAAGGAATATCATGTGACTTTTGTTTTGCAACTATTAAATACTCCACAAATACTCAGAAAACCAATACCAGAAATGAGCATAGTTCTCACTAGGTTAGCCTTTGTTAGTAATACCAGTTGATAACACGGTATATTGCACATACAATCACCATAGCAACATGTCCACAGATAGAAACTGGACAGTACTGTGTGCACAACTGATTTAATGAGACACAAATAAAACAATAAACAGTTTATTACTACAGCTTTCACACTGTTGATGTGTGGAGCAGCCATCTTGATTTTTGAAGTCAGGGTTGGTGAGGTTCCTCTGACTTTCCCAGTTGGAAATCCAACTTCAGGGGGTGTTCCAATTGACATTTCCGAGTAGGATCTTGGAAATCCCAACTAGTTTGTGGAGTCAGTGATGCAATGCCGTCCATAGATGGCACCAATGTGCAGGCATACATAATTTTGGGAAAAGATAAAAATAATGATCCTGCTGTTGATGAAATTGATGACACCGATGGTATTGATGATGATTATATTCTGTTTTTGTAGATTCAGGCAGGAGAGAGAGTGTTTGGCCCATTCTGTGGAGACAAATCACCTGGCAGCATCCAGACAGGAAGTAGCATTGTGAGGATCTTTTTTCATAGTGATATCTCAGGAGAGAATTTGGGCTGGAAGCTCACCTTCACTTCTACAGGTAAAAGCACTTGACTGTATGACTGCAGGAACTAACAGAAAATGGTTTTAAATTAAACCATAAGTGTAAATTCTTGTTTGTTTGTTTGTTTGTTTGTTTTGGTAGGCAGTGAGTGTGCTGTTCCTATGCCGCCACCTAATGGTCATTTGGAGCCACTACAGTTGAAGTACTTTTTCAAAGAACACATCACAGTGACCTGTGACCCTGGCTACTTTTTGCAAAAGGTGATATAGATTGGTTTTAAAGCCAAACATACACCTTCATCTTTAGTTTAAACCTCTTACATTACCCACAATGTCATTTGACTCCCTGCTGATAGTGATGCAGTGGGATTGAACCCTCGCGTCATTTCGATCTAAAGAAAGTGATGCAGCAGTGCTTTAGTCGTTTTTTTTTTTTCTAGTGTTTCGTCTCCCAGTACCTACTGATGAGCTAGCAGCATATTCGCTAAACACATCATAAACATTTCAACATGTTTTACACTGGAGTGCACATGCAACACCAGACTGACTTGCTCATATTCTTACTGTTTTTCAGGATAGAGAGAAGTTTGAGCATTACCAGATCGAGTGCCAGGCAGATGGAAACTGGAGCAGCCACATACCTCTCTGTAGAAGTAAGCAACTGTAGTATTGTATATTTTTCGTGGCCAAGAAAAACCATTCCCATGATCAAATGCCCATGAAATAAAGTTCTTGCATTTCAAATGACCAATACAAGCTACTCCACCTTCCTTGATATTTATAATCTGATCTTATGGAAAACAATTGCTGATTCATTCACACACTAATGTTCACAAAATGTCTTAATATCAATGTCTTTTTTTAGCTCATTTAATATTTCAAAATTGTATTTGTTGTCTGTACAGAGTGTGTAAGCGCTCTTCTCTGTTTTGATGATGATGATGATGATGATGATGATGATGATTTAACAGCTATACTGAAGACGTGTCTTAAATGTCTGTTGTCTTTCTCACTATCTTCTGTGGTGGAAAAATGTAATCAAACCCGAGGCTATCAGGAAAAAAACACACAGAAATATGAATTTATTAAAGTACTGCTTGCAAAAGGACTTTTCCAAATAAAAGAATTTCACCCAGAGAAGTATTCTCCATTTCCACAGACCCTGTTTATACTTGCCAAAATAACAATAACATAACTTGCATATCAGATATCGTCTCAATTTCAGGGTGTTCAGCCTTGGCATCCTCTCTATCACTACCCCGCTATCCTGGCTATCTTCACACATACACACGTTTACAATAACCTAGAAAATAGAACACAACAACATTCTTCATCTTATATAAACATGGGACACAGTGTCTGATCTTCTAAGGATCTGAGAGGCACAGATACTCTAAAAAAGTATATTTTTCCTCTCCACAGTGTCTCTGAAGCTTACCATTCCAAAGATCACTAAAGTCATAAAAATTGTCTAAAAATTAAATTTTACTCCACACTTCTTACAGTGGATATAAAAAGTGTAACCTGTACAATTCAATTGAAAAACAAACAAATCTGTTAGGGGGAAAACATAAAAAATAAACATACAATAAGCTGGTTGCATAAGTGTGCACACCCTTAAACTAATACTTTGTTGAAGCCCCTTTTGATTTAATTACAGCATTCAGTCTTTTTGGGTTCACACCTGCCATCAATTAAAATGGCTCTGATTAACCCCAAATAAAGTTCAGCTGTCCGAGGAGGATTTTCCTGACGTTCACTCAGTTGCATCCTCCAGCAAAAGCCAGGGTTCACAGAGAGCTTACAAAACATCAAAGGGATCTCATTGTTGAAAGGTATCAGTCAGGAGAAGGGGACAAAAACATTTCCACGGCATTAGATATACCATGGAGCACAGTGAAGACAGACATCAAGAAGTGGAGAAAACATGGGACAGCAGTGACATTACCGAGAACTGGACGTCCCTCCAAAACTGATGAAAAGACAAGACGAAAACTGGTCAGGGAGGCTGCCGAGAGGCCGACAGCAACACTGAAGGAGCTGCAGGAATTTCTGGTAAGTACTGGTTGTGTACTACATGTGACAACAATCTCCCGTATTCTCCATATGTCTGGACTATGAGGTAGGGTCACAAGACGGAAGCCTTTTCTTACAAAGAAAAACATCCAGGCCCGGCTAAATTTTGCAACAAAAACCAAAACCATCAACTCTCCCAAAAGCATGTGGGAAAATGTGTTATGGTCTGATGAAACCAAGGTTGAACTTTTTGGCCACAATTCCAAAAGGTATGTTTGGCGCAAAAACAACACTGTGCATCACCAAAATAACACCACACCCATGGTGAAGCATGGTAGTGGCAGCATCATGTTTTGGGCTTGTTTTTCTTCAGCTGGAACAGGGGCTTTAGTCAAGCTGGAGGGAATTATGAACAGTTCTAAATACCAGTCAATTTTGGCCTAAATCCTTCAGGTGTCTGCTAGAAAGCTGAAGATGAATTTCATCTTTCAGCACGACAGTGACCCCAAAAAAGTTTTGGAACAGCCCAGCCAGAGCCCAGACCTAAACCCAAGTGAAAATCTGTGGGGTGACCTGAAGAGGGCTGTGCACAAGAGACGCCCTCGCAATCTGACAGATTTGGAGCGCTTTTGCAAGGAAGAGTGGGCAAATATTGCCAAGTCTAGACGTGTCAGGCTGATCGACTCCAACCCAAAAAGACCGAATGCTGTAATTAAATCAAAAGGTGCTTCAACAAAGTATTAGTTTAAGGGTGTGCACACTTATGCAACCAGCTTATTGTACGTTTTTTATTTTTTGTTTTTCCCCAGTAACAGATTTGTTTGTTTTTCAGTTGAATTACACAGGTTATAGGTCACATTAAAGGTGGGAAAAGTTTTGAAATTATTTATCGTGGTCTCATTCATATATATATAATTTTTTTTTTTTTACATCAGAAAAACATCATTTTAATGGGGTGTGTACATGTTTTATATCCACTGTATCTCTTTCTTCCCCCTCCCTCTTTCTCTCATCCTGACTGTCCTTCATTTCTCTCCACTGCGAGCCAGAGAAGGAATCTCAAAGGAGCCGCCTTTTGTAGTTTAAGATGTTTTTTTTTTTTTTTTTCCCTTACGAGTACATTTGTAGAACAGTAAACTCCAATGCTGAACACAATTCAAGTCTGGTCTGTTATTTAACCAGAAGTGAGAACACACAAAATTTGAAAAGAGTTCATCTAATAAATGTTACTGGAGAGTTTTTAGTCCAAAAAATGTTTTTAGATATTCAGAGCTGATATTCATGTGGGGAAAGTTCCTTGTATTCAGAATCAGGTTACTCGCTCACTTCAGTTGATTTTCTCGGCTTGTCTTCAGCGTCTACACGACACTACTGCCGTGTCCGATTTCACGACTAACTCCACTGCACAACTTCATCTCCAGCACAAGGATTTTACCCAACAATCTTTTGATGGATGGCTCTATCTCCTCTCTCCTGCTCAGTATATATTGTGGCGCTCAGCTCCATCGAGCACTAAAATTCTGTCATATAAAATTTTTCCTGCCAATAAAATAGAAATGGGTCAAATTTACTTTCAGTAAGTGGAGATATGGAGTCTGTAAACTGATGCACTTCACTTCTCATGGACATGGACAGAAGCTTCAGGTGAAGAGATGGATGCAGCAGAAGTCGGTATGGTTTTGGTTCAGCTTAATTCTGTCCATGGATTAATTCCAAATCCCATCCAAATACATACTGCTAATCATCTCAAGAAACAATTTAAGCAGTAAAAACTGATCCAAATGAGTTAATTAGCTTTCTTCTTGACAAAATGATCATGCTAATTCAAATTCTGGTGTCTTTCTCGGTCACATTTGCTATAAACACTGACTAGCAGACTAACATCTTTCGTCTGGTGTTAATCCTTCAAAGCCTCCTCTTCAGCATCAAACTCATCACATTATATTGTGCTTCTCAAAGAAAAAATATTGATTTCCATCATGGTTTATGTTCTAAACTCTCTCTCTCTCTCTCTCTCTCTCTCTCTAGTGATTGACTGTGGACCTGTAGATGTATCTTTCGGCGATGTGGTGCATATTAACTCCAGCAACAGTACTACCTTTGGATCCAGGCTCCTGTACAGCTGTAAGAGCTCTCCTGGAGAACAGAGTATGGCTCTAACCCTCACTAGTCACTGAAATGATCAACAAGCATTGAAAGCACTTCTGTTAAATATTCCATATAAAAATAAAAACTTTTTACTGTACAAAATTCTTGGACATACCCAAGCTTTCAACTCCTTCAGGAGTCTTCATTAGGGATGGGAAGTGACATCATTCCTTCAAGCATGCAGTGAGCCTGCCCAATAAAATATCATCCCAAACTGCTGGTAGTTGATACCTCCCCCTGTCCTTGTTTAGGGACAGTCTGTAGGTCCTAATCTGAATGGCCTCCTTCACGCCCCATCTAAACCAGTCTAGAGCTTGATCCAATATCTTGATGTTGTCCAAATCAAATTTGTGTCCCTTACAATGTTTGTGAATGTGTTGGGAGACTTCAGAAGACATAGAGCTCGGTCTACAATGCTCCATACATCTTGTTTTGAACATCCTTTCAGTTTCCCCAACATAAGATGCACTACACTGTTCCATGGCACTTCCATCCATTATCTATAACCGCTTGTCCTGTACTGGGTAAGCTGGAGTCTATCCCAGCTGACTATGGGCAAGAGGCAGGGTACACCCTGGACAAGTCACCAGATCATCGCAGGGCTGACACATAGAGACAACCAACCATTCACACTCACACTGGAACAAAGATTTATTTAAAATATTTTGTGACTTAGAGCATGAACATGTCTTCTTGAATATGCTCAGAGGCGATATTAGACTCATCAAAGAGGTACTGTTCTCTCAAGATGAGCAAAACTGGTCCTCTGAACTATGGCTGAAACCGAAACTGAGATCTTATGTGCTGATGAAAGATACATTTTCCCCAGAAAAATGTTACCTTACCTCTTACAAGGTCCCAGAGGTCTTTGTGTGCCCAGGTTAAATCTGGGATACTACCTTTGTGTATTGAAATGGGCTGATACCGTGCCATTCCGGAAGGGGACAGAATCTGTTTGTTATGTGACCTACATGAAATATAAAATGAGGCTCATTTTATATTCTACTGCCCATTCTATGACGATTTACGTCAAGCACTTTTTGATAAAACGTACAGCAAGAGACCTGATATTATCTGGAAAAGAGATGAAATTAAACTTAACTGGTTATTTACAGAGGGGGTGTTTGAAATTGCGTCATATTTACAGCAGGCTTGGGAAAAACACAAATATTACATTTATTCATAAGAGGGAAAAAAACAGTATGAGTGATTCAATAGAATGAATTTTATTATAGACCTGTTTTATTTGTAGTTTTGGTTTGGTTTTTCTCTTTTCCTGTTACGTTTACCGGTTTACTTTACATTGAGTTGATTTTGTGTATGTACAAGTCATATCATTATTTGTGTTGAACACCACCCTATGTAATACCCTCTTTCTGTGTTGCTATCATTATCATTTCTGGTTGGATTTTGATTTATCAATTACTTATGTTTCATTTGATTTGATGTAATGTTTTTTTTGTTTCGGTGTCTTATAAGCCCATGTGGGCTGGGAGACTTAAAGTGGTTGCAAGACACATTAATAAACATTCATTCATTCATTCACACCTACAGTCAATTTAGAGCCACCAGTTAGCCTAACCTGCATGTCTTTGGACTGTGGGGGCAATCGGAGCACCCAGAAGAAACCCATGCAGACATGGGGAGAACATGCAACCTCCACACAGAAAGGCCCTTGTCGGCCACTGGGCTTGAACCCAGGACCTTCTTGCTGTGAGGCGATAGTGCTAACCACTACACCACCATGCCACCCTTCCGTGGCACTTCCTTGACATTTAATTAGATACACCGGGCCACAGCATTCACTTGTAGGGGTAAGGTCTTTAGGATATTTTATCAGGCATGTGCACTGCATGCTCGAAGGAATGATGTCACTTCCCATCTCTGATGAAGGCTCCTGAAGGAGTTGAAAGCTTGGGTATGACCAAGAATTTTGTGCAGTAAATTTTTTTTTTAAATCTTTATTTGGAATTGATTGCTGCATAGATGAAAATCTTCAATGTAACTGTTAAACATTGTCCTCTTTGTTGCTTTATGTAGGAACATATACGTGTGATTGGAGTGGTGTGTGGATGAGTAAGGATGGAGCCACACTACCTACATGCCGACCAGGTGAACCTGTTCATGCACCTTGAATGTGTTTATTGCCCAGCACACTGTTCTTTTGTTTAAATGATTAGATTTTTGTGTTCAGTATATGTGGATGTACAGTAGGTATGTAGCCGAGGTGCTGATATCTGTGATTTAGTGGTAATGGTTACTTTCACTTCACGGCAAGTCTAGGTGGATTCACAATTAGCCTCTGTCTTGTCTGCGAATATAAAACAAGAAGACAGTACTGTGTACTCTTTGGTCACATTTTGTTTAACTGTCTAACTCACCAGCTGTGTTGGACAAGGTGATGTTTTTGCATCCGTTTCTTTGTTTGCCTTTTCCCAACATAACTCAAAAAGTAGTGAACCGATTTTAATGGAATTTGGTGGAAAGGTGAGCCATGGGCCAAGAAACAATTGATTAGATTTTGATGCAAATTCGAGTATGTGGCTTGGTAGAGATAGGAACCCTACCGAGTGACCTAGTTTCTTACTGTTCTTACAACTGAAGGAAAAAAAGGAGCTGTGTATCCAGCAATAAACAATCAGGTTTTCTTTGGTGAAATTGTTTTTCTCTCTTTGTTTTGAATTTTTATACGCTTCACACTCCTTGTTTATTAAGCATTTAGTAAAGTTGTGTGTAAATGTTTTCTTGGCCAAACTGAACAAATAAACTTTCCACCAGAATATACATACAGCATTTTGATCAATTCCAATCAAAATGTTGTAATTCACCAAGCAAGGTCAAGCGACAACTGATTTACATTTCGCCACACCCACAAAACTCTGTAAAAGGCATAGCGCATAGAAAGCTGAAAAGACAAAATGACAACTAAACAGGTAAAAGAGCTTTTTTCTCTTTTTGACTATCTCATTACTACTGCAATTTTTGACTAAATTCCATTGTATCCAGCTACAATAAATAAGACTCAATGTTAGCACCTCTGATGTATAGTACAGTTAATTGCACTTCTGATGTATAGTACAGTCCCTGTCTTTTACCTGGAGATTGGTGTCTCAGTTTTGTGGTTTCTGGTTGGACTAAAACCATGGCTCTGGATGATGTAACAGATCTGGAGAATACCACACAGTCGGATTCCGAGTTCCAGTTGCCGACTACAACAGCGAAAGCCCAACCAGGTAAGTTAAAATCTGTGACTCACAATCAAAACCCTGGAAGTTTTATACACTTTATCTTTGTCCATCCATGTTTAGACTGTCCGTATGCTGGTATTCATACATTCAGGTCAATCCATGTGAAATGGTTCATGACTATTGTAAGTTTGTGTGTGTTTGATTTGTGTGTAAGCATGTGGTGAGGAATCACGGCCATTCCCATCCCTCCAAAAGCGGATTGTGGGTGGACGCGCAGCATTTCCAGGTCTTTTTCCCTGGCAGGTTCTCCTGTCTGTGGAGGATACGTCTCGGGTTCCAACAGGTCACTGGTTTGGTAGTGGTGCTCTCCTGTCCACATCATGGGTTCTCACAGCTGCACATGTGCTTCGCCGACAGCTCCGGGATCTGTCAGTTGTTCCTGTGGATCCTGCACATGTCCATGCTACACTGGGGCTCACAGATGTCCGGGATAAAAGGCTGGCCATCAACCGTTCTGTCGAGTTGCTTATCCTTCATCCAGAATTTGACCTGCGCAACTACAACAATGACATTGCCCTGGTCAAACTCAGCCAAGAGGTGGTGCTGAATGATCTGGTGAGGCCTGTTTGTTTGCCCCCACCGTGGGTCAAAGGCCAAGCTCATACACCCTTGCCTAACACGCTAGGCGTAGTCGCTGGTTGGGGGATCAACATGCCTAATACCTCTGCCTTGTACAATGGGATAACCTTTGATCTTGGTGTTGTGTCTGAGGTGCTGCAATACGTGAAATTGCCAGTTGTTTCGCAGGAGGAGTGTGAAGCCAGCTACACCTCGCGTTCTGCAAACTACAACATCACAGAGAACATGTTCTGTGCCGGGTTCTATCAAGGAGGACGCGATACGTGTTTAGGGGACAGTGGGGGAGGATTTGTGATAAAGGATCCCCACAGTGGAAAGTGGGTGGTACAGGGTCTCGTGTCGTGGGGCGGGCCAGAGGGATGCGGTAGTCAGCAGGTGTATGGGGTGTACACTCGAGTGGCAAACTATGCAACCTGGCTGCACAAAACGATGGACACAGACTGCTGGTGGTGACAGACACAGGGATCCAGTGGGGTTTTTGCCTCTGCATCTTTCAGTCTTAATGCATATCTTCATTTTTCACTCCATCTTTTAAAATATGGCTTCCTTTGTGTTCTTTGAACAGCCTCTATATCGTATTTTCATTTGATCATTATTTATGACTAATCTATAATCTGTCAGCATGCACTGTTTGGACGTGTAACTATGAACCATGTAATTTAATTTCTGACTAATTTACTTGCATTTAACAAAAAGAACAGTACGATTAAATGTAAGGTTTTGTAGTGCATAGGAAAAACATTTTGCATTCAAGTAAAACATAAGGTGACACTTTATGACAAGGGGACATTAATAAACATTCCTCAATAATTTGATACCACAATTGTGCACCTCAATGTGCATTCAGACACGTGTTTCAGATGTGCGCATTTTTCTTGCATGATATCTACTGGATTGAGGAGCACTGTATGTTAAGCTAAATGTTATATTTTGAATATACAACCCCAATTGCAAAAAAGTTGGAACAAAGTACAAATTGTAAATAAAAACGGAATGCAGTAATTTACAAATCTCAAAAACTGATATTGTATTCACAATAGAACATAGACAACATATCAAATGTCGAAAGTGAGACATTTTGAAATTTCATGCCAAATATTGGCTCATTTGAAAGTTCATGACAGTAACACATCTCAAAAAAGTTGGGACGGGGCAATAAGAGACTGGAAAAGTTAAAGGTACAAAAAAAGGAACAGCTGGAGGACCAAATTGCAACTCATTAGGTCAATTGGCAATAGGTCATTAACATGACTGGGTATAAAAAGAGCATCTTGGAGTGGCAGTGGCTCTCAGAAGTAAAGATGGGAAGAGGATCACCAATCCCCCTAATTCTGCACCGACAAATAGTGGAGCGATATCAGAAAGGAGTTCGACAGTGTAAAATTGCAAAGAGTTTGAACATATCATCATCTACAGTGCATAATATCATCAAAAGATTCAGAGAATCTGGAAGAATCTCTGTGCGTAAGGGTCAAGGCCGGAAAACCATACTGGGTGCCCGTGATCTTCGGGCCCTTAGACGGCACTGCATCACATACAGACATGCTTCTGTATTGGAAATCACAAAATGGGCTCAGGAATATTTCCAGAGAACATTATCTGTGAACACAATTCACCGTGCCATCCGCCGTTGCCAGCTAAAACTCTATAGTTCAAAGAAGAAGCCGTATCTAAACATGATCCAGAAGTGCAGACGTCTTCTCTGGGCCAAGGCTCATTTAAAATGGACTGTGGCAAAGTGGAAAACTGTTCTGTTGTTAGACGAATCAAAATTTGAAGTTCTTTATGGAAATCAGGGACGCCGTGTCATTCGGACTAAAGAGGAGAAGGACGACCCAAGTTGTTATCAGCGCTCAGTTCAGAAGCCTGCATATCTGATGGTATGGGGTTGCATTAGTGCGTGTGGCATGGGCAGCTTACACATCTGGAAAGACACCATCAATGCTGAAAGGTATATCCAGGTTCTAGAGCAACATATGCTCCCATCCAGACGATGTCTCTTTCAGGGAAGACCTTGCATTTTCCAACATGACAATGCCAAACCACATACTGCATCAATTACAGCATCATGGCTGTGTAGAAGAAGGGTCCGGGTACTGAACTGGCCAGCCTGCAGTCCAGATCTTTCACCCATAGAAAACATTTGGCGCATCATAAAATGGAAGATACGACAAAAAAGACCTAAGACAGTTGAGCAACTAGAATCCTACATTAGACAAGAATGGGTTAACATTCCTGTCCCTAAACTTGAGCAACTTGTCTCCTCAGTCCCCAGACGTTTACAGACTGTTGTAAAGAGAAAAGGGGATGTCTCACAGTGGTAAACATGGCCTTGTCCCAACTTTTTTGAGATGCTGTTGTCATGAAATTTAAAATCACCTAATTTTTCTCTTTAAATGATACATTTTCTCAGTTTAAACATTTGATATGTCATCTATGTTCTATTCTGAATAAAATATGGAATTTTGAAACTTCCACATCATTGCATTCCGTTTTTATTTACAATTTGTACTTTGTCCCAATTTTTTTGGAATCGGAGTTGTAAAATACACTCAAAATGCCATTTTAGTTCAATATTATGACCATAAAATGACACAATTAGTTAATTAAGCATTAAATAAATAGTCTCTTTAAAGTGTGCACTCATCATAATAGATGAGTGCTGGGTCAGCTTTTCCTTCAAACTTTACAGGAGAATATCAAATTAACCAAAACATTAGCATTATTTTTTTCATTTAATAACAAATCAAAATTGGAAATTAAATGCATGATAAAATCAATATATATCATGTACATATGAACATTTCAAGACCCTGATTTAGTATCTTGTAGCGTCAATAAATTATATGCTATGCATATATAAAATATTAAATACTAATAATATTGTCTTTTTAAAGGCAGACTTGTGTTGCTTTGTCTGATTGTTTTGGCTCACAAGCAAGGTTTTCTCTTCCAGATGAGGTTTGGGAAGCAGCCTTTACAACCACATTTTACTGCTTTGGAAATGGATTTGAAACCTGGCGTGGGTTTCAGAAGTCATTCGAGGGGAATTTAGTTTCAGTGATTAGAGATACAGAGATGCTCTGTGGTTGTGGAACCAACAAAGAAACAAAGGTGTTCAAAAGTTTGGGGAATTTCTTTTTTACTAATCAACAAATGTATTAATGGTATTAATACTACTACTGTATGTACTGTAAAATCTTTGCTTTGCCTATAAAACAAAAAACATATACAGGAAATGCTTTTGGTTTATTCATTAATACACACCAATACTTAATGCTACTAGTTGACCTTATTGTTTAAAGGGGGGGGGGGGGACTTTCACAGCATTAAAATGCACAAATTTGTTCACTGGAACCCAAACCCTGCTGCATGATCTACTCGGCGATCCACTTCAACCACCAGAAAACTGAGTAATTTTTTTTTTTTTTTTAAGGAACGTTTCATTGTTTCAGAAAGCATTATTTGTCATCACTATTGTAACACGGCTGGAAAGGAGACTTTAAATTTGTTGTTAGCATTTAGTTTTTTTTTTTTCTGTTGCCCTGTTTTCACTGGGATGATTGGTGGAAAAAGGAAACAGGGAGGAGTCAGGATTTTTGGAGGGAAAAAACAATAAGCTAGGAGGACAAATTTAAACCTTAGAAAGCTCATACTAAGTACTGGAGGTAGTTTGTGTTTTACCCAATTTTGTCATCAAGTAGCTTAAGGCTAGAAGACTTGCGAAGTTGAATCCCAGAAGCTAAAAATCTTTGGGTTAATGCATGAATTTCTCGACTCGGACCATGTCCTGAATTAAGGTTTTTGCATTCAGGGTGATCACGTGCTTATGAGGTGAGATCAGTCCTTTTCCTTCATGTTTTTCAGTTTCTGGTGTGGCTGAGGACTTTTTGTGAGAATAAGTAAACCATAGATATTTTAATAAATGCCCAACTCTTTGGTCTGGTGGTTGGTTTTGGATTGAAGGAGAGTCCATTTTCTCATTATGTTGTAGTCCACACTAGAAGGTATGTACCCTAACAGTACGGTTTAATAATAGAATACAACAGCAGCATGCCTAAGTGTTCACCCCGTTGAACTTTTTCACATGTTGTAGTGTTATAACCTGAGTTGTGTTGGACTTAACTGGATAATCTATTGAGCAAAATTGTTTACAAGTAAGAAACCTCAAAATTACGCATGTAACAGTTCACCCAATTCACGATTCGATTTGCTTCACAATATTGGGTTTACAATTCGAAATTTAAAAAAAACTTGTTTAATTTTCTTAATAGCCCCTCCCATGCCAGGACCTGATCTTGCCAGGCAGTCTCAGTACTAATCAGGTCCTTAAGAAGAGATTGGTGCCAGCCAATGCAGTTTCTCTAGCCCGTGGCTGCTCGTCATCTGGTAACTGCGAGAGTTTGATTCTGTACTCACATCTGTATTGTAGCATGCCTCACCATTTTTTTAACACTCAACAATAATTATTTACCCACATTTGTAAAGGTTGAAGGAAAATATAAATCACCTATTAACTGAAGTATTCCTTTTATTAAAAATGAAAAAGTTAATAATAAATATTCCTTTTCTTAATAAACTTTTACAAACATTTGTACTGCCTCCATTTGCTTCTCTTTTATTAATCTTTCAGCAGTCTGCAAAAAGAGAGCTCTGATTTCTTGTTAAATCTGTTCAGAATCACACAACAGCTCTTTCACATTCTACATCTGTTTTTTGTGCGCGTTTTCATGGCATTAGAGCTGAGTTACTTCCGCCTACAGTGAAGTCATGTGCATTCCTGCTATTGTACGCTACTATGTCTGCCGTCTGCTGTCTAAACAACACAATTACAGCAAGGAAAAACTAAGAGCCTGATTATTACATCGATCCAAATTGTCACAAATATATCATTGCATGTCTACTGAAAAGTTGAAATTGAATATATGTTCACTGTATTTGCTTTGAAACCCCTAAATTAGTTCTGGTATAACTAGTTACCATCAGAAGTCAAATAATTACGTGAATGTCACATGACTGCAATATAAATATTCCTGAAAAATCCCAGAGTTCATAAAAGAACATGGCTGAACAAATAGGATCATGAAGACCAAAGAGCTATCAAAACAAGCCAAAGTTATGGAAAACTATCAGTCAGGGTTTGAGATGTTTTTTAAACAAAGGTTGAACATACCATAGAGCATCGTTAAACCCCTTATTAAAAAATGGACAGAGTATAGTACAATACAACATGAATCTGCCTACATGAGTCTGTGCCTCAAATTTCAGTGATCAGGTAAAGGGGGTATTAGACAGAGAAGCAACCAAGAGGCTGACAATAACTATCAACTATCTACCACCACCATGCTTCACTGTATGGATGATGTTCTCAGAGTGATGAGCAGTGTTGGGCTTCTTCCAGGCCAAAAAGATAAACTACAAATATAAAGAGACAGTTAAAATTACTTTTTACATCTTTTTTTTTGTTTATTCTTAAATGGTGACCATATAAAAGCATTAAGAACTGCTTTTCAGATTTATTTTTCTCAAAGAACAAAAAAGGTAAACATGAACACAGAAAACAGATCATGCACATAAAGTGGACATGCCTTTTTGCACATCTATGACATGCAGAACAGTACAGTGCAAACACATTTCTAGTAACATCGAATGCCAGATGACGTAGTGGACTGAAACATTACATTTAAGGCAGTACATTAAAACAACGCATGGAGCTAAGAGACCCATATGCTCTCATTCTTTAATTTACACAAATGAACTCTGCAAAACACATTTAATAGACAAAAACGGCTATGGTGGAACATGGAACATACTTGTATAACTTTTTTTTTCCAAGAATTAAATAGCCTTTGAGGCTCTGTGCATCATAAATAGTGTTTTATTAACAGGATTCATTCATCATAAAAAAAAGCAGATTTTTTTTAGAATAGAATATATTTGGAAATATTTTTCTAGATCATACAAATCTACAAATCTTGTAGAAATTACTAACAAGGAAATTTACGTGTGTGTGTGTGTGTGTGTGTGTGTGTGTGTGTGGAGAGAGCGCAAGAGAAAGAGATACATAGAGATTTATACAAACAATAATAATTTAGTCGTTTAGTTTTCAGTTCAGTTTTACACTCTAGTTCTTTTTAAAGCAAGTCATTATACTAAGTGCATTTAAATATCTCAGAAATATCAATCACAATATCAACCATTACTTCCATAACATGACTTGTAAAATTTAAAGACTTACAAATTTGAAATGTATATTTTAAAGGGTTACAAATCCATATAAACATGAAATACAAAGACGATATATGTGACATTAAGGGGAAATAAATTAAATGTGACTTTGCTAAACTTAATAAAGGCTGACATTCGTCTACAAACCTGTAAATTTGTTTATCTAGGCCAGTGAACACATGAATAATTATTGCAATCAGGATGAATGTTTTTCTCTAGGTTTGTGCACGCAAAAAAGTCCGGTTTTATATTGCACTTGTTGTCTCGATCCATTTGGGTTCCTGTTGTGTCCAGAGTAAAAATAGCAGAACCTAGAACACAGTGCTCGTGCATTGCACAAATAAAACATATATAATAAAATAAAACAAAATCATAAAACTCGTCCCTAAGGCAACAATCAAGTCACACAAACATACCTGAAATAAACAGATAAACAAAAACAAAAAGCATTTCAATGGATTCGTAACAGTCTGTTTGATCTTGATGACGTGATCACTTTGATAAATGGGGTTCGTGAATTTGGCAGGTTATGTATATTGAACGTATATTTTTATATTATTTTTAATAATACTTTATTGGTGACTTTTTTTTTTATAAAATGCATCTAAACCTTATATACAACATAGAATTATTACCTAAAAGGAAAAGCTTGCAATGTTCTTATATTATAAAACCCTTGAAGTTAAAGGGCATTTTAAACACTTGTTACATGGTTTATGGCGTGTTTTATATCTTCAGTACAAAAAGTAATTCCACTCCCTTGGATCTAGTGTTGAAATGTCCATAAAACCCCAGACGGGCCTGCCAAGACAAATAACACGAGAAAGCACAGAGGAAACTGATGTCGTAATCTACTAGCAGCAGAAAATGCTAAAACACTAGAAGGGTCCAAACAAAGATAATGGAAATGATATAAAATAATTATAGTGCCTCAAGACATTTATGTTGAATTCTAAATGCCTTTATTCTCACTATATATAGTAGTGTGCTCACTATATACTGTAGGTAGCTTTTTCAGTGTATAACAGCACTGAAAAGGCTACATTGCCATTAAGGGCGAGCAAAACGACTATGTGAGTAATAAGGAGAAACATTTTTAGGGCATATGTGTCTTTTTTTTTTAAATAGACCTCTTTTTTCTGTCTTTTTCTTTTCCCATATTTTCTCCCCAGTTTGGTCATCTGTCCATTCCCACCCACTAGTCGGCTCTCCCTTCTCCCACAACAGCTACCAACCGGCTACAGATAGCTGTGGTGTCATAAGGACTCGAGCTCATGATTTCCCACTGCTAGCTCACGTCCTTTTCTGATGCACTACTCACAAGCCCAAGACAGTTCTTTGTTTATCATGAAAATTGTTTTTGTAAAGGCTTATGTTATCAAGTGCCTATAAAAAGAGTGTGTTCTTAAAGACTATAATGTGGATTTTGCCTTTGAATTAATAAATATTACAAAAAACGTAAACAGCACTGGTGGCACAGTGACACCGTTGGTAGCATTACTGCTTCACAGCTCCAGGGGTTCGATCCTGAGCTTGGGTAACTGTCTGTGCAGAGTTTCACATGCTCTTTCGGTCTATTTGTGGGTTTCTTCTGGGTTTTCTGGTTTCATTCCACTGTCAAACACATGCCAGCATGTGGACTGAATTGCCCCAAGGTGTGAACATGTATCCATGCATGGTGCCCTGTAATGGACCAGCATTCCATTCATGGTGCCTGGTATTACTGGGATAAGCTCCAGATCCACTACAACCCTGACCAGGATAAAGTAGTGACTGAAGATTAATTAATGAATGAATTAAATAGCAACAGAACAGTGAAAATCATAATGGAATGCATTCAAAGTGGAAAACTTTACCCTAGAAATCCCAATTTGTTGACTCGTTCTACCTGGACCTTTAACATTCATCTTTTGAGATTTCAAGATAGACAGAATGAGATTATCTAGAAACACAAATATTACTAAGACCAATCCATTTTGCAAGTGCCAACCACACCTTCAAGTGATATGTCAGATAGTAAGACATGGGGTCCCATCCCTGGTCCTGGAGTACCCCCTATCCTGCACATTTGAGTATTTTGCCTGCTCTACCACAGCCACTTCAACTCAAGAGAAGGTTATCAGCTGGTTGAATCGGGTATGTTGGGTGCAGGGAAAACAATAAAACATGCAGGGCAGGGGTTACTGCTGGACCCGAGTTGGGAACCTGTGTAGTATGGTGAAACAGAATTACAGTATACCGTATAGGAAGCTAGCTAAGAGGGAGGTAGAATTTCAATGTCTTTTATCTTATTTTATGAGTGTAGACCATGCAGCCACTAATGGTATGAGGATTTCTCCATGAGTCCTGCTTTTTCCTAGAAAGCCAGACCCCTGGAATGTTATAGTTAAATTGATGAACCTTTTATAAGCTCATGGGATAGTATAGGGTCTAGGATATAGCTGTCGTATATCCAGAAAGATTAATGTCCAAGACGTTGGACAGGGTGAGCATGGAGCACTTTGGAAGACCAACACTCACAGTTGGAAGGTACTTTTGAGAAGTCCTGACCTGGATGCTGGATTTGCCCCAAACTTGTTGGGAAGATGGCTCTGAAATCAGCAATCAGTGAAAATGGAGCCAATTTGAGAAAGACCAGACCTTAAAGTGCTTTGTGAGTGTCTGAACTGGAGGAAGCCAATTAGAGATTCACTTGGTTTTCAGGTCAAATCTGGCTTGAATAAGTTGAGGGTGGTAGTTTTCCCAAGGTGATCTGCTTGTTAAATTTGATGGTAAAAATCTGTGACATTGTTAAAGTTGGTTTAAAGGCAATACCTTTAAAGGCAAGAAGAAGGATGGTTACTGTGGAAACAGACTGCTGTGGATTGAGGTATTAGGAGATGCCTCCATATGATAGAGAAGTAAATGCAAAATTTGAATCGGCAAAGCTTTGAAGGATGGCACTGAAGGCTCAGTGGTTAACACACTGGGCTACTGATGGGAAGGTTGTAGGTTTGGCCCTTGAATAAAGACCTTAAAATTTGAATAATCCAGGTACCAGTCATTGTTAGAAATACCTATATATTCAGTTCTACATTTAAATGGAACAACTGGCAACTGGTGGTAAGTTTGATGATCAACAAAGGCTTGAGACTTGGGATTTGGTGGGGTGTCTACCATTGATGTGTGTAACTACCAAGTTATCAGAATGAGTAAGAGTGTCTAAGTATACCCCAAGGAAGGCCAGCAATAATAGTGTGGTAAAATGGTAACAGAGAAAGCAGTATCTGCAAATAGTATTAAGGGGGAAAACACTGCATGCTGGTAGATGAAGGAGATACTGTTCCAGTGCTGAAGTTGAAAGGACCATTTCTCAGATAATAGTTTTCTACAGCAAAGAAACTGATAAAGCAAAATGGGGAAAGTGATACAATATGGTATAAAGCAAGCCACATAGGTGATGCAACCCAGATGAGGAAGACTTTGGTGTATTGGGGGCATTTGAGCATGTAAGATAATGTAAAGACAATTCAGTTGGGAGGTCTGAAAGAAGACGTTGATCTAATGGATGAAGAAATAGAGAGTAGTAAAGGGGCCCAGAGAGAAGGGGAATGTCAAGATGATGGAAAGCTGAGATCAAGGTGAAAAGGGCTGCAATTGGAAGGAAATGAGGGGTGAAAAATGAATCATCTACAAGTTGAAGAATTCCCAATGGGTCATTGGAAACAGCAGTATTGAAAGTAGGCATGGGGCAATTTGTACAAATAGGCAAGGAAACCAGCAGAGTTAAAATTGTTACAGATAATTTGGACAGCACAAAGGCCATCTGTAGCTGTCATGTTCACTGGAGGTGGTTAACAGAGGCACAGTGGAGGAGGCAGTAGCAACTGTTAAAGGAGGACATTAAGTGGCAAATTTGGCAAAAACATGGCAATAAAGCATCAAATCTGAACTCTATTTTGTTTGGGTTGCACAGAAGTAGCTCTGCCTGAAAATCAGTCATCACAGAGAATTTGCAAACAGAAATTGGAATGTCTGAATGGTGTCATGTTTTGTTTTTCTTAAATATACTCTCCATCTGACAAGAGTTTGTCATGTCACCCAACTAACCTGGCACGACTTGAAGAATTTTAAGGACTAATGGACAAATATTGCTTTGAGCTTAAAGTTTAAAAAAGATGCACTCAGATACACTTATTGCTATACTGATGCCCAAGTTGGCACTGGCAATGATGGAAAAATATTTGTTCAATATGCATAAATGATTATTCTTTTACGTAACAGAAAAAAGGACTCACAAATATAGCAGGGAAGAAGACATTGATATTATAGAGATGCAGGCTGAATACATTTTCAAGCCACTGTAACATGCTCCATGCTAAACTTGGATCTAATTGTGGAATAAGTCAAGGCATTAACAGAGGCTCTAATTAAGACTGTGTACTGAATCCAAATCTGCTATATTTTTGTTATATATCTGCCACTTTTAGAGGTATAGATTGCCTTCAAGTCACAGAATCTGTCCTCTGGTGCAGTTGTCCATTGAACTAAACTAACACTGAACACGTTATACTACCACCCATGCATGTCTTTCAAGTTCTATCAAATAGTACCCCTACATGCATCTTTATGGGTAACTATTCAACTGATAAAAGACGACCAAACCACACAGGTAAAAGCCTAGCCTTGCACAGACAATAAAGCCTGCCAAGAGGGCTTGGAGTTTAGCCTAGCACGCAGTTCATTACAAACAAGAATAGACAGTACGATAGATTTTTTTAAACCTTGCTTTATACACACACACGCACTGCTCAGTCCTGACACTGAGTGCTTTTATAATAGAACAAAGATTGAGACCACTCAATACCCCACTTATTACATCCTACAATAAATGATTCATCATGCTTAATGGTGCCAGGAGTGGGATCCATGAAAATGCAAAATCAGTGTAGTGCACGCATCAGCTTGTGTACTACACTGCAATTGTTACTCCCTCTACATTTTTTATGAAAATGCATTGCGCTGTATATGCATGGTGGTGCAGCAGGTAGCTTTCCCACCTCACAGCTTCAAAACACACACTGGCTATGCTGAATTGCCTCATGCGAATGTGTGAGGGCATGGATTCACTGCATCGCTTATCAAGACAAAGACGTTAATGAAAATGAATGATTGAACATGGGTGTTATCATTTTTGGGTTACCTCCCATAAACATGCCAGGAGGTGGATTAGCTTTGCTAATATGTGAATGTGTGTGCATGGTGTACAATGTGTTATTCCCCAATTTGTGTCCAGTGTTCTCAGGAGAAGTTCAAAGATATAGTGTGGCAAACATTGGGTGGTTTTAGATTTACCTTTGTTCAACTGTTTAATACAGCAGGTCTGTTTCTGATCATCCACAAGGTAGACACAGAAGAGCTGAAATCTTTAACCAGGTTTGCCAGCTTAACTACATCTCAAAAACCATACAAAAGACCTGAAACAAGCCGAACATTTGTCTTCTTTTTCTCAGCCTTTGTATGAGAAGCAAGGTCAATGTGTCTTTCCTTTGCAATATATCTTAAAATAGAAATGGCTTTTGGAGGCAGTGGAGTATTGATAATTAAACTATCAAACTATCTTTATTTGGCATAGAAACCATTACCTAGGCATACTGCGTGATTCCTGCACAAATGGGCCTCTCATAGCTTTTGTTGCTGTTCCCATTTTTGACCACTAGGCTCAATAATATCTGTGAAATGGCTAAAGTTACGTTCACACTAGAGTTTGCGGTGCTTTGCAATGGGCTATCAATGACAATGAGCTGTTTTGGTGGTGATGCATGCCGATGTACAGGTGAGCTAAAAGTTGTGATCACACAACAGGCGAGCACTTGACTGTCACACCTTCATGCGCTTTAGTCTGACGCAGCTCAAGCGGCCGTGCGCACTCATGGAGCGCATTGCGCATGCTCTCGGGACCCAGTCGTTATGAGAAACACCTGATGCTGATTTGAACGCAATCAGCATGCGCATATAAGGATGCTGTTTTCACAGAGACTTTGCGAAGTATTATCATTATCACTGTCACATTTGTTTCTAGCTATGTTTATGACTTTGGTTAAATACTCTGCTTTAGGATTCTGTTTTGCTTTTGGTTTCATTTGTATTTTGTTACTGTGACCTTGCTTCACGTTTTGTTATTGTAAATATTACGCCTGCTAATAAACATTCTTCCTGCACTTACATCCATCTACCACCGCATACCTGATAGAATACTTAACAACGTCTCTGTGAAAACAGCATCCTTATCTGCATATGCTGATTGCGCTCAAATCAGCATCAGGTGTTTCCCATTATGACTGGGTCCCAAGAGTGCACACACTGCGCTCCAAAGGATTCCCGAATGTAAATGCACTTTGCAAGTCTCGGAGAAGGCTAGGCTATGCTGAGCCGGTGTGTTGATGAGACTCCAGTGAGCATCAGGGATATGGATTCGAGACAAATACATCTCAAGAGGCTCGACAAAGGTTCCCCGAGCTTCAGGAAGTATTCCCAAACCCATCTGCGAGTATTTGCCACTTAGTTTGCTGATAAAAACATTGGCACCAAATTTCAATGCCTGCATTGAAATTTACTGTGATGTTTTTGCCCACTCACGAGGCAGAGACACAACAAAAAACAACTCGCAAAGCTCAGAGAACATTCGTCATGCATCACATGATTGGTGGTGATGCTACCTATTTTTCATCGCCAAGTATTTGCAAACCCATTGCGAGCTATAGTGTGACCAGGGCCTAAGTAAGCACACATCTAGAAAGATCACCAAATCAGTGGGATCAGCTTGTATCAGTCGGTCTCTCAAAAGAGCTAATTAGTATTTCAATCGACTTTAAATGTATGAACTCATGAACAAAGACTTGCATGTGATGGGGCGCTGACCTGTCTGTCCATATAGACAACCACAACTGTTTTGAACTCATTTATGAATTGAAAGTTCAGTGTTTAAATTGAATTGCCATGCACAGAGTTATTTTCCAGGAAGAACACTGAACTTCAGTTACACAATTCAGATACAGTAGTCTTCATAAAAGACCCTTCCGATGTTTTCCAGATCTTTCTATACCAGTTCACAAGCCTCGATGCTCAGAAATTGCAAAATTTAAATGTGCAACAACTCAAAACAACATTCAAATAGCTGTAAAATTAACTGTTCAGGGTCTAAAGACACACTGACTGAACCCACACTGAAGCAAGTCACCACTCAATGGAGAACAGTTTGTTAGTGGGTTCTAGTTTTCAAACATTTATCTACACAAACATTGTTCATAGACATTTTGTATTTTCCAGACTTTGTATTTTCCAGACCATCATAAAGATACTCCCACTTTTTTTTAGCATTATCTCTCAAAACTGGCACACCTACACATAAAGATAAATGGAAATAATATTACATACTTGCCAACCCCCAGAGAATTAAAAGTGGTAGATCAGGTTGTGCAGCGCAGCCGTGCCCTTCTTGGTGTAAAATGGTGCATTCTCCTGCATTCTGAGTGCCATATTTGAAGAAAATTGATCATGAAATTGGACTGACGTATTTCATAAAATGCTGCTCCTCATTTCACCTCGATGCTGGATGATCCAATGACCAAGTCACTTTGAACTTCTTGTCATAACAAATCTTTTTATTCTTCTGAGTTTACATTGTTCGTGATCACCAGATTGAATGAATGAACCCTTTATTATCACTGTTACCAGTGAAATTGACCATCAACCTGTCCTTACAGAGGGGGAACAGGACAGGAAGACAGGGATAAAAGAAAAGAAAAAGAAAGTAGTAACATGAGGAAAGATGAGGAAAAAAAGACCCCCCCCCACTATGCTCCTATCAGGAGTACAGTGTGGGAGCATTTAAAAACCTCCGCACAAGCACACAACAACACAAGTACACTTTAAAACATGGGACTTGAGGGGGGGAAAGGGGGGAAGGAGGGGGCAATCAGGGGTGGGGAGGAGGGGTAAGGGGGTAGGAGGGGAGGGGAGGAGGTAGATGTAACCCAGCGCAAGCAAGCAGCCATCCGCTCCTGCAGCCATGCAAGCGGCGCTGGTCACGCACCTGCTTGTCACACTGGGGGTGAAAAATGGCGACCGCGGAAAATTGGGGAAGGAATGCGAAGAATGCGAGAGTGTCTCCCAGCAGTGACCTTCTGGGGGAAATGTTTTCCCAGCAACGGCCTTGATCGAGGCCGGTGCTGTTCAGGGAGCCGAATGTCGATACGATAGAGATTGTTTGGTCTTTCGAACAGACGCAGTCTTTACACGTCCACACCACTCGTCCATATCTGTCCATTTTGTCTATTTCTGTTCAATTCAATTCCATTTGGTCTCCGAAATACTTCTTCCTTGCAAAGCCGAAAGCATCTCCAAGCTGACAACCATGTTGTGGTTCAAGTTCTGCCACAGTCTGAATGCCGACAGCTTTGCCCACCACTCCAATCATATCGGGCAGCTTTGTGGGGCTTTGAACAGCTGTCACCGTTGTCTGATTTCCTCGATATACCAGGGCAATGCCTAATCCAATCAGCAAAAGTCTGGTAATCATGGTTCCGAATAGGTAGATATCTTCAATGTCCTCCACAGATGTTCCAGCAGGACAGGTGGGTTCCCCCAAACCCAGAAACTGTGTCAATTTCGTTAGGAGACCAGTTTATCAAATCCATGCTTTTTTAGTTTAGAAATTCAATGCGGAGAGAGTCTCTCTCAAAAAAAAAAGTATAGGCAGATGAGACAAAACAAAGAGCACAAGCAGGAAAAAAAGGAGAGGAGAGGAGAGGAGAGGAGAGGAATGCGACCGCCTTCTGTGAGAGCACGGAGAAGAAAAAGAATTGTGTTTGGTTTTCACAAACACTGGCACGATTTGTTGTAACATGTGAGCTCATTGCAGATTGAGAACCATAACGAGAGCCAATGGAATGGCACAATACAATTGGCTCTTGGCTTTACTTAATATGACTATTTGACACTGTATACTTGTATCCCCTGTGCTGAAAACAGCTGAAACAAGAATCCAACAATGTTCACTGATAATTTTGTAATGCAGTATTTTTTAGAACTAAAAGCAGTAGGTTGTCTTCACCTGCCAAAATCAGTAAACTACTGCATGAATTGGTCGAGTTGGCAAGTATGATATTTACATGCACAATCTCAAATTGCTTTCAATACAAAAATAACAGATGATTGATGAGCTGCATGAGTCAGATCATGCTTATAAAATATATAAGCAATTAAACATACCATTAAAAAGTAAATAAAAAGTTCTAGGTCTTGATCAGTTAATTGTCCAGGAAGCATTCTGACTCCATAAGAAGTAAAGAAGAAAAGAAAGAACCAAAGTGGAGTTCATTTTTCAGGGGTTGTGAAGTTTCAAAACTACCAAATAAATACAAAAAATGGTAATGAGACCATAAAACTGGTGTTTAGTAATGACCATCTCAGACTCTGGACTTGCACCTGATTGAAAACTCGAGTCTCAATCCTTATTACACCATCCTTAGTAACTGCCTGGTATAGTCCTGGGTATGACTTTAAACTGCAACCAGTGGTGAGTCTTAGGTCTGGAAGGACTTGAGTATTGGTGAAAGTGGAGTTACCCCTTAATCACAATTGTTCCCAGGTCCACTCTGATCTGGAGTGGTAGCACCTGCCTGGGTTCCAGCTATGGGTTAAATAGGACATCACCAACAAGGGGCTGGCAGCAGGGTGCTTTTTGGTGCAATGTGGTAAATGAACCCGACAGGGTCAATGGCACACCACCTGATGGCATGTGGAAGAGCCACCCAAATGGCCAAAGGATGGCATCATTCGGCAAGTCAGTTGTCACTGCAGGGCAACTTCCATACCCGTCAGGTCTGTGGCACTTTTGTGCACCACTTGGCATCAGGTCTGGAGGTCCAGAGAGACAACATGATTGGGGCATGACACCGTTTGTCTTACCTTACTGTGCAAGGCGCTTTGCTAGGAGAGGAGAATCATATGTGAGAGGCCAGACATTCCGTGGAGGCTCGGCCGGGCTGTTTGTGCCACCACTGAGGGTGACTCTGTCACTCTGATGCGGGCCTCGCAGCCTATCTGCATTTCTGCGCATCCTAATGAAGCAGTCATCATCACTAGCAATGGACAGCCGATGACAATGAGTAACTGCCTGGTCAGGATCACAGTGGCAGACATCCCAAGTCTCCCGGAAGTTCTGGGAGTCTCCCGCATATTGATAGCGGCTCCCTGATGCCCGCAAATTACATACAATCTCACGGAATCTAGAGCAAGTGAGCAATCTTCATCCCGAACCTAACGACCAGTCAGTGACTGCATAGAGCATGAAGAAGAGCAGCAGCTGCTCCAGCTGTTTTCTGGAACCCAGGAAATTAATGCATGGTACAAATCATCGGGGGGGGGGGGAGTTTGTTTGTTTTTAACTGATTTGGTGTTCAACTTTCACGGTTATGATAAAGCAGTGTCTCTTTGTAATTGTCATCTTTGTAAGCTCACTTGCTCGGCAGAAGGCTCAACAATGGCAATAAATTACTTTCACTTTCAGTGCTGGAGCTGCAGGAGCAGGTGGCGGGCAACCACCAGGAATTTGTTCGGATTCACCTCCAAAACTAAGTTGCTCATAAAACTACAACCTTTTCTGGTTCAAACAGAACCAATTAGGACCATGTATACCCTTTCTATTTTGTGCTACAACGTTAAGTAGAGGTGTGTGTGTGTGGGGGGGGGGGGTGTCAACACGTAATTACCGTTATTTATTTATTTATTTTTACTAAAATCATCATATCTTTGCAACCATACAGGATTTTTTTTTTAAAAATTCCAAACCCTATGATCTTGCGGTGTCCCTTTACAGAGAGCTGATTTTAAGGTGAATTGAACCTGTTTGAAATTTTAAGGTAAAGTCTCTACAATAATCATGGAATTGGAGTGAAGGAAAAAGCCATTGCAAGATTAATTTATAATTTATAAACTTCCCTGTGTATTTCTGAATCTTGTCATCGCCTTTTTGTCCACTGAAACACGTGTGATGTGATATTGCATCTAAAAACATGATTTCAATATCAAATGAATGGACACGCCATCCTGTTATCTCTCTCAACTAACTCATCTGAGTTTTCTGTGTTTATAGGCTCTGAAAGAGATTCTCTCACATGATGTGCAAAATTTACGCTGTTCAATTAATACTGTATCTTCAGGTACTATTAACACATCCATCTTCAGTCAAATGTGTGATTTTCCGATGTGAAAATCAGCACTCTCCAGTCACAAGACAAAGCCATTCTACAGAGATGCGAGAGCATTCTACGTCAGAAGCTTTCAAAAAAAAAAAGGAAAAATTCCCAGTGAGAGATCAAATCTTGACGAATCTGTCAGTGGTCAATCCTGAGAACCATGATGATGTGAAACCAGAGCAGATTTTGACTTTGGCAGAGAGATTTCAAAATGTAATGAAGGCAGATGTCAAAGAACAACTCCATTTAGAAGTCCTGGATTATGTCTCATCTAACCTGGAAGCACTGGTGCCAAATTATAAGAATTTACCAGTTGATGAGTTCTGGGGGAAGCTGTTCAAAGTCACATCTGTGAGCTCAGGGCAGTTGAGATTCAGGGAGCTCTCTCAGCTGATGAAGCTGCTATTGGTGCTGCCAAATTCTAACTGTGATGTGGAAAGGGATTTCGGTGCGTCATATCAAGACAGAATTTAGGAGTCAGACGTCTCACCAAACACTTGTGAATCCGATGTCTTGCAAGATTAACAAGTTTACTGACACAGAGTACTACGAGGTGGAGGTATCTGGAAAATTGCTCAAATCTGCAAAGCAAGCAGCCTCTAAATACAGTGAAAGCTTGCAAAAGGAACAGGCATAGAACAGAGGAAAGGAAAGAGTCCTTTTGGCCTAGGCCTACATGTACAGTTGCATTCATTGTCACTCATGCAATTCATTCATTGTTCTGTTATATTCATCTGTGTTTCGGTATCTAAGTAAAGCAATGTTCTGTGGTGAACATTTCTATCTATACTGGTCATCCTTCCTTTTTTTCTGGGGGGGGTCCAGATTCAATCAGTAAGGAGCTTAATATATGGCACATTGTAGTTATCATAGTTTATGGGTTGGGGGCAGCTAAGTCCCCAAGTCAAGGTGTCAGCTATGAATCTGAGTGAACTGAGTGAATTCAGGTATTGTTCATCTCCAAAAGGCCACCCCAAAATCCACCAGAATGCAGGAAATCACATCAACCAAATCCAAATTTTCTGGGGGAGTACCCCCATACCCCCTGGCAATGTATTTGCCCCCCCCCCCAAAAAAAAATCCTTCCCCAAAGAGGGGGACCTCCCTGAAATGAATTTTGTCAGGTTGGGATGTCTGCAGTGATTTAAGTTAGGCTACTAGATTGTAATACATGTTTTGGGGAATAGAACCAAATAAATTCACTAAGAGGAACAGAAAAAATAATGACTGTGAGAGTTAACAGATACAACAGTCCTGTGGACATATTTAATTGAGACTAGTTATGACCTGGAGTGATGTAGCTCAGGTTGAGGAACTGCCAGAGTCATAATTCACATACCATTCTGACAGTATTGATATTTCTACCTCTGGGTTTGTTTAATATTTCAGTCTTACCAGGCATATAATGGTAGGTTCATATTTAATTAAATAATCCATGTTAAACCCAGTCTGAATACAAACACAGAGATTTGTTTTAAGATTGTAATGCAGCACGGCATTACAAATAACGGGACAAAAACTAAACA
Source organism: Neoarius graeffei (assembly GCF_027579695.1). Taxonomy (NCBI): domain Eukaryota; kingdom Metazoa; phylum Chordata; class Actinopteri; order Siluriformes; family Ariidae; genus Neoarius; species Neoarius graeffei. The sequence goes on from NC_083584.1 coordinate 60,040,330, forward strand.
GCCAACTTGCCTAATAGGAGTCTGAATAGAAGTACCTTTTGAGAGGTAGCCCAAACATTATGTATCAAATATCCCTGATACATTTATGCAACCTATACATCAACGTGACCCAAGCATACAATAAATGAGGACAGGTGGAGTGCAGTGTGGCTTATTGTCTGGAAAATAGAGTACTGCTAGTGTATACGTTATTGTAGTTCACAGTTCCTTCATTCCTTCATCCCTGGTGGATGGATCCTGGTGGATGACCATTATTCCTTGGACTTGTTTTCATTGATTGTGAGCAATACTCAGATGAAATTACAGACTTAATGAAGTTACACAGGAGTTGTGCATGCATTGGTGGAGTTGGCAAAACTCTGAAAACAGAGGTGTGTCTCTTATTTATATAATAAGCAGCAAAGTTTGTTTGTTTGTCTTGAGCTAATGTCACCATTTCTCGACCGAATTTGGCAAGTAGGTCCGGGGATGACCCGGAATTTCGGAGATATAAACAAAATTCATGTACGAGCCCCACGGAGGTCCCTGGGGGTAGAATATCCACCCACCCCCTCCCTCAATGCCGTTCACATTACATTTATCAACAAAAACTCTCAACAGATCTTCACTAAACTTGGCACATAGGTACAGGAGATAGCCACAATTTGGCAGAACTCAGAAATTCCATATTTCGGCCCCAGGGGGTCCCTGGTGGGCGCCTGGATGGTGGATGTTTGGATTTTTGTTTGTCTTGGGTTAACATCACCATTTCTTGACAGATCTTCACCAAATTTGACATGGAAGTCTGGGGGCAACCCAGAATTTTGCAAAACCTGGGCAACGCTGGGTAACCTGCTAGTTTAAACATAATTCTGAATTTGAATCCAGTGCTATTATCTGACAGATTGATGTGACCACAATGCCACACTACAATTTCTGTTTTGGGCTGTAAATACACTCAAACTATGAATATATGTGTGAATATTAAATACATAAATATAGCACAATGAATAAATTAATAGTACTAATAGTATTGTCTCTTTAAAGTCTGCATGTGCACAGAAAATATTGGAGGAGTCCGCATCTTCATCTTCGACATTGGTCATCTCGAGAACCAAACGTTTATGGTTACAATTACCAAATATGTTTACTTAAAATGAGCCAAAAGCATAGTGCTTGGTCCGCATATCCTTCAAATTGCAGGTATGTTACAATGCCTTCACTTTATTAGTTTAACAAATCAAAATAGAATTAAAAGCTTGATTAAATCGAGTCTATCGCATTCACACTTTGGTGGTTTCATATCCTCGATTGAGTAATGCCATGGCTTCATTAAATTGTTATTTCAAATTGTAGGAACAGCAAAGTTCTGTTTCTTCAGTCCACATTTTCTATCCCTGATTTTTTTTCTTTTTTTTTAGGCTTAAAGGCAAGTGTTTGTGTTTAAAGGTGGTGGTATGAATACTTCTACTCAAGAACAACCTCCTCAGAAGCGTAAAGTAAACACAGATGCATACATCATATCAGAATTACACACCCACAAAATCAACTTGACCATGTGCATAAAATGACTCTGAATATGAGTAACTTTCCCCAAGTAAACACTCATCATTTTTGGACTTAAGTCAGCAAATCTGAATACACCCCTTCAGAAACAAAAAAAAAATATATATATATAATACCCTGCCTTGAAATGACGGCGAATTGTTTTTGCTTTTTTTTGTTTAAATTTACAGTAGAAATGGCAGACCTGATATACTGTACCTCATCAGCCATTTTCTGATGCCTTTTTTCTTTCCATCCTCTCATACCTTACTCTTCTGTCTATGTTCACAAGACCCCCCCCCCCCCATTTTCAAAGTTTTTGTTCTGTCAAAGTTTTATGGAATAAATGTGAGCAACTTTAAGCATTCTTCATGCGTTTTTGCCTTTTACATCTGTTCTCTTAGCATTTGTGTGCAACTTTTAATATTTTTTTTCTGTTAATCTTCAGAAAGTGCTTTAGAAAGCTTTGTAATTCTCAAAGCTTATCTTAGTGACTTAGTATATTTTGATCTGAGCCATCTGTGTGGTGTGTGGTTTGTGGTAGCTGATCTCCAAATCGTTTTTTGTACATGACCCGAAATTTAGAAGCCCTTGATGTGGCAGTAGGCCTCCAGGCTGGAGAAAAGAATGTAAAGAAGCCACAGACCCAAGAACAGCAATGTAGTAAGGAGGCGTGGAACCCAAGGACCTCCTAGCTCACCTCCGATGGACGGTCGTCTCCGGAAGAGCAAAACGGACATGCAGATGAAGGCAAAAATAGTGAAGAGGGTGACGGAGAAGGCCAGTGAGCCAGGATTCACTCTGAAACTGTCATCTTTTATTGACCAATAGACTGCAGCAACCGACCATGCGACGCCAATGCCAAGGAAAACGTTGACAGCATTGCTGCCAGTCACGTTGCCAATGGATGCATCAGCATACTGGTCCTGGATAGCAGCCACTTTACTAGCAAATGTGTCTGATAGCAAGAAAGACAGAGAAAGAGTGGACAGGAAAGAAGGTGAGTGAGACAGTGTTCAAAAGAGAGAGAGAGAGAGAGAGTTTGATAAAAAGAGAAAGGAAAGAAAAGAAAGACGTTATGAGTGGAGGCTTGGGAAGCCCTTCACTTCTATTTCATTAAAGTTGGAATCAGTAAACATTGCAGGCAGACACCAAGGCAGGGTTAGAAAGAAGCCAAAATAAAAACAATGGCACATAATTTTGATAAATGTTGGGGGGGACTTTGTCATTTTTTCCAAAATTCAAGCACAGGCATCCAGTGGGTTTTCCCCAATCCACCTTACTTAAAAAACATCCGATGGGTTTTCCCCAATCCGCCTTACATATAAAAGATCCGATGGGTTTTCCCAATCCGCCTTACATATAAAACATCCGATGGGTTTTCCCAATCCACCTTACATATAAAACACCCGATGGGTTTTCCCAATCCGCCTTACGTGCATAACAGCCAATGGGTTTTCCCAATCCGCCTTACATGCATAACATCCGAATGGTTTTCCCAATCCGCCTTACATGCATAGCATCCGATGGGTTTTCCCAGTCATCTTTACATGTATAACATCCGATGGGTTTTCCCAATCCGCCTTACATGCATAAAATTGCTAGTCTTAATGCCATGAATTAATCAAGTGCATCAGTTATCTTTAATAATATTTACAGCATTTGATGCAAACATGACTCACCTGGAATGGAGGTCCCCAGAGCTACAAAGACCACAGCCGTGACTGTGTCTTTGAGCCCCACGGTACAGCCGAAGTGCGAGGCCAGGTCTCCAATGATGGCTGTCAGAATGCCAATGACACTGATGGACACTATGAAGCAAGCCCAGCCGTTCCAGTACTCAGTGGGAGGGACGCATGCAAACACGACCTTCCAGAACACTGTCAGAAAGTGCATGACATAGTCAGAGCAGGAAGGCGGATGCTCGCGTCCCTCTACTTCATCTTCTCCGTTTCCTGAAGGACATGGACATACGCAGATAATGAATGATTAGCTCCATTTTCCTTCATATATTTAACAAACAGATGGGAAAGAAAGAGGGTGAGTGTGTGTGTGTGTGTGTGTGTGTTTGGGTCACTGACGTGCACTGACTGTCACCGCGTCCACAAACTGCTCCCTCCAGGAATGGGTCCCAATCACCAGTGCCAGGTTGGTCTTCTTTATCAGCTTATCTACTGTGCTCTAGCAGTGAAAGGAATCAGAAAACTGTAAAACACAATTTCACATCCTCAACAATTACAGGATGAGTTTCTGACTTGGTTTAGTGGCAAACTTTTGCAGCACAATTAGGAAATTAGGAATTTATTCATTTATTTTCATTTTCAGCCTGTCAGTGCTAAATATACAGGCCTATTTATTTCTAACCTAAGCATATTGCACAGCATGATTCCCGGTTTTACACACTGCCTGCCGTGCAGTCAGATCCAGAATTATTGGCACCCTTGGTGAGCCAGATGGGTAGATATTTATCTTAATCTCACACTGAAAATACAGAGAAACGTAACATTTTAATTCAGTTTTTAGAAAACTTATTTTATTAAGCTTGAACAAAAACTACTAAGGATATATTTGTGTATACTTTTAGTTTTTAACAAAAACCATGTGTGTATACATTCTTATGAATAAAACATAACTGGAGCATGTTTTATTGATGTTTTAATAAAATCTTGGCTGAATTCCATTACAGATTGTGTGATCACGTTCTCCATAACAGATAGTTAGATACTATGATGAAGATACTCTAATGATAATGGATAGACCCATGATTAAAGAAAATTACTAGGTTTGTTATGCTTAGGTCATTAATCAGCACAATTAGCTCCAACTTGAGTGCAGATGATTGATGGGGTTGCCATTTGGCTTCATTATGGTGTGACATTTTCCTTATTTTGTAGTGAAAAAGAATTGAATGGTCATAAAAATCTGTACACACTACAGGAGGGGTTGGGAACAGAACCAAGTGTGTTCAGAAGGTGAGAAAATGTCCATGTTATGTCCAGAAATTGCACATGAACTCAAGTATATGAACTTGTGACATTATGTGAACAATGTGTAATAAATAAAAACCATGCGTGGAGAAATTCAAGTGTGAAACTACAACCCCAATTCCAAAAAGTTGGGACACTGTGTAAAACTGTAAATAAAAACAGAATGTGAAGATTTGCAAATCATGGAAACCCTATATTTCATTGAAAATAGTACAAAGACACCATATCAAATGTTGAAACTGAAAATTTTTTATTGCTTTTTTTGAAAAATATATACTCATTTTGAATTTGAGATCAGCAACATGTGTAAAAAAAATTTGGGACAGGGACAGGTTTACCGCTGTGTTGCATCACCTCTACTGAGGAGACCAATTACTGTAGTTTTGAAAGAGAAATGTTGTCCCATTCTTGCCTGATATACAATTTCAGTTGCTCAACAGTTTGGGGTCTCCTTTGTTATATTTTGCACGGTTTTAAATGGGAGATAAGTCTGTACTGCTGGCAAGTCAGTTTAGCACCCGGACTCTTTTTCTACGGAGCCATGAAGTTTTATAATATGTGCAGAAAGTGGTTTGGCATTGTCTTGCTGAAAGAAGGAAGGTCTTCTCTGAAAAAGATTTTGTCTGGATGGCAGCATATTGCTCTGAAATGTGTATATATCATTCAGCATTAATGATGCCTTCCCAGATGTACAAGCTACCCATATCATGTGCACTAATGCACTCTCATACCATCACAGATGCTGGTTTTTGAACCATGCACTGATAACAAGCTGGATGGTCCCTCTCCTCTTTAGCCTGGAGTACACGGTGTCCATGAGTTCTAAAAATAATTTCTACTTTTGATTCGTCAGACCTCGGGACAATTTTCCACTTCGCCTCAGTCCATCGTAAAAGAGCTCAGGCCCAGAGAAGGTGGTGGTGTTTCTGGATATTGTTTACCGTATATCTGGTTTTAACTTGTATTTGTGGATGCAGTAATTAACTGTTTTCACAGACGATGGTTTTCTGAAGTGTTCCTGAGCCCATACAGTGATTTCCACTACAGACACGTGTCTGCTTTTAATGCAGTGTCGCCTGAGGGCCTGAAGATCACAGGCATCCAGTGTCAGTTTTCAGCCTTGTCTCTTGCATACAGAGATTTCTCCAGATTCTCTGAATCTTTTAATGATATTATGGACCATAGATGATGTGATCTCCAAATTCTTTGCAATTTTACATTGAGGAACGTTATTCTTAAATTGTTACACTGTTTGCCCACACAGTCTTTCACAGAGCGGTGAACCCCTCCCCATCTTTACTTCTGAGAGATTCCACCTCTCTGGGATGCTCTTTTCATACCCAATCATGCTACTGACCTGTTGCCAATTAACCAATTTTTTTTTTTTAGCATTACACAGTTTTCAGTCTTTTGCTTCCTCTGTCTCAATTTTTTTAAACGTATTCCTGACATTCAAAATGAGCATATATTTAAAATAAAATAAAATTTCTCAGTTTCAATATTTGATATGTTGTCTTTGTACTATTTTCAATGAAATATAGGGTTTCCATGATTTACAAATCATTATATTCTGTTTTGTATTTAGATTTTACACAATGTCCCAAATTTATGTAATTGTTAATGAATCGATTGAAAAAGGTTGTGTGGGAATAAATGAAAATATGGGGGGGGGGGCAACATGTTAAAATGAATTATGTATAACAAGATCAAACGTAAATACATGGGTCATGTGAAAATATTACATATAAAAATAAATGAATCATATTAAGATAAAATCAACTAAATTTGTAACAAAAAATAAAAATTAAATAAAATGTGAAAATACAGGAATTGTGATAAAAGGATGTGCAAAATAAAAATATGTAGCAAATGTGTGCACTCAAGTCACCTGCCTGTCCTGTTTAATTGTTTTTATAGCTTTAAATTGTATAGATTGTTTGTTTTAACATCCAGCCCATGGGCAAAATTTCAAACATGTGAAGTTACGGATTCTTTAAGGAACTATGGGGACGTTTGAGGACCTTTTCACATGTTTATACGTGACATCTTTAGGTTTTTGCACCCGCCAGGAGATTGGACAGGACATGGGCCAATATCATGGAGTTATCCCCAAGAGAATCAGCCTCAGTCACAAGCTTCTTCTGTCCCTCTGGTGTTCAATAAATGGTGTTGTGCCAGCAAGCATTCCACTGGAGCTTTGCAGATTGAATAAAAAGACTAATCAGAAAAAAAAGAAAGAGAAGGGGTGGAGTACACTGTAGACTTGGAAGTAATGGTCTCAGCAACCAGTGCAAACTTCCTGCACTACCAGCAGTCCTTCTCTCTAACATCTGCAACAAGTTCAATGAGCTGGAAGCATGGACCAAATTCAAAAGTGAAGGAATGAAATATGTCTTCGATCTTCTGTCTTCTACCAAAACATAGCTTACTGAATCAGACCAGGATGAGGAACTGTTCATAAATGGGTTTGGGAGCCCATTTCGAGTAGACTGGTTCCAGGCGATTACCAAGAAGCACAGGTTCTACATCAGCCAGAGGTACTGTAACATGGTCATGATCGAAGATTTTAAAATATATGGTTGTCTCCAGGGCACCCTGGTGGTGTAGTGGTTAGCACTGTTGCCTCACAGCAAGAATGTTCTGGGTTCAAGCCCAGTGGCCGATGGGGGCTTTTCAGTGTGGAGTCTGCATGTTCTCCACGTGTCTGCGTAGGTTTCCTCCTGGTGCTCCGGTTTCCCCCACAGTCCAAAGACATGCAGGTTAGGCTAATTGGTGGCTCTAAATTGGCCATAGGTGTGAGTGTGAATGGTTGTTTGTCTCTGTGTGTCAGCCCTGCAATGATCTGGCGACTTGTCCAGAGTGTACCCCACCTTTCACCCATCGTCAGCTGGGATAGGCTCCAGCTTGCCTGCGACCCTGTACAGGATAAGTGGTTACAGATAATGGATGGATGGTTGTCTCTTTCATTCATGGCAAAATAGATCCCAAATACTTTGCTTACCAAGATGGTAAAGGTGTTCAGGATGCAAAAGTCTTCATCCTTGATCGTATGTATAACCCAAATCTCATGTGAGAATTTTATTCACTGATTTTTCTTTGGCTTTTAACAAGATGCAACCTCATATTGATTGATTGATTGATTGATTGATTGATTGATTGATTGATTGATTGATTGTGTTGATGATTTGCTTCTTATTTCAAACAACCTGATAAAGGTTTTAACAGGCAGGTTTTGCTGAACAGACATACAGTACTATGCAAAAGTCTTAGCCCCCTGTTTTTTTTTCATACAAACTTTGTTATAGATTTCTATTTTATGACTTCTACATTATCAAGTCGGTACAAAAACATTTTACAGTCCAAACGTTCGTTTTCCAGCACAAAATGAAATGTTACAGAAAAAAAAAAAATCTGAGCAGCATATTACATAAGAGAGCACGTTTCAGATTAAAAAAGAAAACATAATGAAGGCTACTGGGTTTTGGTGCAAAATGAAGACGTGAGTGTGACAGTCAAAGTGTCCAGAAAAACTGTGGCTGGTTTTGCAAGATACTCAGTAAAACCTACAGCTTATTTCCTTATACAACTGCACTCACTGGACCTCAGACTATTTTTTTTTTTAAAGCAAAGAGTCGTTTCACACCAAATATTGACTTTGTTTCATTTATTATGGCTTACTGCTTATAGTATTTTTTAATGTTAAAAATTTTGTTTCATAACTTTTCAACCATTTTTGGTCTACAGCATTTCTTTACATGTACAGTGGTGGTTGAAAGTTTGTGAACCCTTTAGAATTTTCTATATTGCTGCATAAATATGACCTAAAACATCATCAGATTTTCACACAAGTCCTAAAAGTAGATCAAGAGAACCCAGTTAAACAAATGAGACAAAAATATTATACTTGGTCATTTATTTATTGAGGAAAATGATCCAATATTACATATCTGTGAGTGGCAAAAGTATGTGAACCTCTAGGATTAGCAGTTAATTTGAAGGTGAAATTAGAGTCAAGTGTTTTCAATCAATGGGATGACAATCAGGTGTGAGTGGGCACCCTGTTTTATTTAAAGAACAGGGATCTATCAAAGTCTGATCTTCACAACACATGTTTGTGGAAGTGTATCATGGTATAAACAAAGGAGATTTCTGAGGACCTCAGAAAAAGCATTGGTGATGCTCATCAGGCTGGGAAAGGTTAAAAAACCATCTCTAAAGAGTTTGGACTCCACCAATCCACAGTCAGACAAATTGTGCACAAATGGAGGAAATTCAAGACCATTGTTACCCTCCCCAGGAGTGGTCGACCAACAAAGATCACTCCAAGAGCAAGGCGTGTAATAGTCGGCAAGGTCACAAAGGACCCCACGGTAACTTCTAAGCAACTGAAAGCCTCTCTCACATTGGCTAATGTTAATGTTCATGAGTCCACCATCAGGAGAACACTGAACAACAATGGTGTGCATGGCAGGGTTGCAAGGAGAAAGCCACTGCGCTCCAAAAAGAACATTGTTGCTCGTCTGCAGTTTGCTAACGATCACGTGGACAAGCCAGAAGGCTATTGGAAAAATGTTTTGTGGACGGATGAGACCAAAATAGAACTTTTTGGTTTAAATGAGAAATGTTATGTTTGGAGAAAGGAAAACACTGCATTCCAGCATAAGAACCTTATCCCATCTGTGAAACATGGTGGTGGTAGTATAATGGTTTGGGCCCATTTTGCTGCATCTGGGCCAGGATGGCTTGCCATCATTGATGGAACAATGAATTCTGAATTATACCAGTGAATTCTAAAGGAAAATGTCAGGACATCTGTCCATGAACTGAATCTCAAGAGAAGGTGGGTCATGCAGCAAGAAAACGACCCTAAGCACACAAGTCGTTCTACCAAAGAATGGTTAAAGAAGAATAAAATTAATGTTTTGGAATGGCCAAGTCAAAGTTCTGACCTTAATCCAATCAAAATGTTGTGGAAGGACCTGAAGTGAGCAGTTCATGTGAGGAAACCCACCAACATCCCAGAGTTGAAGCTGTTCTGTACGGAGGAATGGGCTAAAATTCCTCCAAGACGGTGTGCAGGATTGATCAACAGTTACCGGAAAACATTTAGTTGCAGTTATTGCTGCACAAGGGGGTCACACCAGATACCGAAAGCAAAGGTTCACATACTTTTGCCACCCACAGATACGTAATATTGGATCATTTTCCTCAATAAATAAATGACCAAGTATAATATCTTTGTCTCATTTGTTTAACTGGGTTCTCTTTACCTACTTTTAGGACTTGTGTGAAAATCTGATGATGTTTTTGGTCACATTTATGCAGAAATATAGAAAACTCTAAAGGGTTCACAAACTTTCAAGCACCACTGTATCTAGTATCTAGTGAAATTCTCTGACCACACAGTTTCTTCTTCAGGGCTTGGAGTCAGATCTTAGTCATGCCCTAGCTGCTTAGTCAAATGGTGCAATGATAACTGAACGACCTTAACGTATCAGGAAGGAATTAACCATCAATTTTCTGATGAATAGTGACAAACCAAAAGCAAGCATTACTTATACATGGTGAGGATGTTCAAATTGTCAATACATATCAGTATCTCAGAACAGTGGGTGTTTGGCTCAACTCAAATTCACTGTACACAGGGTCAATTGCTAAGCGTGGATGAGAAAGAATTCAGTTATTGCGGCAGCCGAACTCTTCATGTTTGGGGTTTGATGGGTTGTCTGTGAGGACAAGAATAGCCTGAATGGTATTGTGCAAGTTTTCTCCAAGATAATTGGCATCCAGCAGAGAAACTCATGCTACCTGTGGGGAAACATATGACCCAGAAAGCAAAAGGAACCAGAATCTGAAACATCGTGTAACAACATGTTGAGTCCACATGACTTTTCTCTAAAGGGGATTTCTTGCACCAATGAAACGAGAAAGTATTTTTTAAGGTATGCCTTATTATTATTATTATTATTTACAAGCAAAATGACATTCATGTCACTGGAAATGATTTGATCAGAGGATTTCTATCTCAGATGCTCTCATGAAGAAGAACTAGACACTAAGGTTTTATAAATGTGACCTGGGATGTTACCTTAAACTCATAGGACTCCTCGATGACCACCTCCAGTCTGTTGTGCTCACCCAAAATCGGCTTCCCCATCTCAGCTATTCTCTTCGCTTCCTCTTCCTCAGCGCTGAGCTGCCCTTCCTGGTCCTCTGGAGGGACAGACACAGAGAAGGAAAATGAGAGCGTGGAAAAAAGATGTGAAAACAGAATGACAAGACCTCACAAGGTCACAAAAGCAGGGGAAGAGGAAAAAAGAGAGAAAATAGGTGGAAATGGTTGACGGACATTTACTCTTCAGGAAGTCTTGCTTTTCTGGGCGATTTTGGCGTTTTGTTCCGATCACAATATTGTATTTGAATAAGAAGCCAAGCTTTTTTTTTTTTTGCTTTTTCACCTAGCAACTGATTCAAAATGTCCTGCAATAGCTTCAGAAATATTAAGCAATGGCTAAATCCCACTGACATCACTGTCAGCAGGTAGTCCAGTGGCAATGTGGGTAATCCAGGAAACCATCATGCAAATACAGTTGCAGCCAAAAATTTACATACAGTTTAGAAAAAGACAAACTTTTTTTTCCCTCCATGTCTGACAGTAAAATTAAGGAAACGTCTCCTGTTTTAGGTCAGTTAGGTTTCCCTTTTTTTAATTTGTAAAATGTCAGAATAATCAAAAAGAGAACTTTTCAGATAATTTTTAATTACGTTCATCAAAGTCAGAAGTTTACATACACTTGGTTGGTATTTCGTAGAATTTCCTTTGAACTGTTTAACTTGGATCAAGCGTTTTGGGTCGCTTTCCACAAGTTTCTCACAATATCCTGCTGGAATTTTGCCTCATTCCTCCTGACAGAACTGGTGGAGTTGAGTCAAATTTGTGGGCCTTCTTGCTTGCACATGCCTTTTCAATGCCACCCACAAATTTTCTACAGGATTGAGGTCCGAGCTTTGTGATGGCCACTCCAAAACCTTCACTTTGTTGTCCTTAAGCCATTTTGCAACTAATTTTGAGGTATGCTTGGGGTCATTGTCCATTTGGAAGACCCATCCACGCCCAAGCTTTAACCTTTTGGCTGATGTCTTGAGATGTTGCTTCAATATAGCCACATAATTTTCTTTCCTCATGGTACCATCTATTTTGTAAAGTGCACCAGCCCCTCCTGCAGCAAAGGAGCCCCACAACATGATGCTGCCACCCCCAGACTTCACAGTTGGGATGGTGTTCTGAGGCTTGCAAGCTTCGCCCTTTTTCCTCCAAACATAACGATGATCATGATGACCAAACAGCTCAATTTTTATTTCATCAGACCACAGGACACATCTCCAAAAATTACAATCTTTGTCCTTATGTGCAGCTGCAAACTGTAATCTGGGTTTTTTATGATGGTTTTGGAGCAGTGCCTTTTTCCTCACTTAGGCCAAGTTTACATTAGACCGTATCTGTCTCGTTTTCTTCGCGGATGCACTGTCCGTTTACATTAAAACACCTGGAAACGCCGGGAAACGGGAATCCGCCAGGGTCCACGTATTCAATCCAGATCGTGTCTGGTCTGGTGCTGTGTAAACATTGAGAATACGCGGATACGCGGATACGCTGTGCTGAGCTCTAGCTGGCGTCGTCATTGGACAACGTCACTGTGACATCCACCTTCCTGATTCGCTGGCGTTGGTCATGTGACGCGACTGCTGAAAAACGGCGCGGACTTCCGCCTTGTATCACCTTTCATTAAAGAGTATAAAAGTATGAAAATACTGCAAATACTGATGCAAATACTGCCCATTGTGTAGTTATGATTGTCTTTAGGCTTGCCATCCTTCCACTTGCAAGTGGTAAGTGATATGCACTGAGATCACACACACAGAGGCTCAGTCCCGAATCACTGCTCGTGCGCTTCACTCGCGCGCTCTGTGAGCTGCGCAGGGCCGGAGTGCGCACCCTCCAGAGGGCACTCGCTGTTCAGGGCGGAGTGATTTGGAGCGCAGGATGCCTGCGGAGCCGAGCGTATCCGTGTATTGGTGTTGCTGTGTGCACGCGAATCGTGTATTGGTGTTGCTGTGTACACGCTAATCGTTTTAAAAACGTTAATCTGATGATCCGCTGATACGGTCTAATGTAAACCCCACCTGAGTGGCCCTTCAGCTCATGGTGGTACAGAACTCATTTTACTGTGAATAATGATGCTGTCTTACCGGTTTCAGCCAGCATCTTTACAAGGTCTTTCGCCATTGTTCTGGGGTTCATTTGCATATTTCACACCAAAGCACGTTCATCTCTGGGACACAAAAGCTGTCTCCTCCCTTAGCGATATGATGGCTGTGTACTCCCATGGAGTTTATACTTGCGTATTATTGTTTGAACAGATGAACGTGGGACCTTCAGGCACCTGGAAATCGTACCCAAGAATGAACCAGACTTGTGAAGAGCCACAATTCTTTTCCTGTTGTCTTGGTTGATTTCTTTTGATTTTCCCATGATGTCATGCAAAGAGGCCCTTGTGTTTGAAGATGTGCGTTAAAATACATCCACAGGTGCAGGTGTGCCTCCAGTTAATTCAAATGATGTCAGTTAGCCTATCAGAAGCTTCTAATGCCAAAACATCATCATGTGGAATGCTCCAAGCTGTTTAAAGTCACAGTCAACTTGGTGTATGTAAACTTCAGACTTTGAAGAAAGTAATTAAACATTTTCTCTCTGATTATTCTGACATTTTACAAATAAAAAAAAAAAATTGGGGGGATCCTAACTGACCTAAAACAGGAAAAGTTTCCTCAATGTTACTGTCAGACATGGAGAAAAAAGTTTGTGTCTTTTTCTAAAATGTATGTAAACTTCTGGTTGCAATTATAGATCAACATGATCATGAAAGAAAGAAGTTTAAACTTAAAAGGGGGGGGGGGAAGGATTTCCAAAAATAAATGGTTATTTGGACACCATGGTAGATCTCGTGTTAATTTGAAAGATTATATGCAAGTGGTTAAGGTTGGATTTTTCCTTTAAGCATAAAACCAGCCAAACTATTAATGAATGTGGATTTGAGTCTGAAGCCGTACCTTGATTGAGCAGCAGAGCTGTAGAAGCACGAGAGACAGAAAAAAAAGGATAGAAAGCATAAGCAAAAGACAGAAAGTTAGTTTTGTTCCTGCATTATTAGGAGTACTATAAGCATATTGTTGTTATTATTGCCTTTATAAAGTTTAGTTCAGAAGTTTACATACATGAATGTTATCTTGGATATGAATGTCATGGCAATATTTGGGCTTTCAGTAATTTCTCCGAACTGTTCTTTTTCTGTGGCAGAATGATTGTATACATAGCATACAGCTTTAATTTAAAAAAAAAAAACCCACTAGAATTTGGTGTGCAAGTTTTAATTTTCTTTGGGTTTTCTGAAATCAACACAGGGTCAAAAATTTACATACGCTCACTTAGATTATTAATTCAGGGGTGCTGAAACTTCCAAAATGTCTCTTATCTTGCCAAGGTCGAGGTCTCTTAACTTCCTGTTAGTGATCATGATTGACTACAGCTGGTAGCTTCTCTGTGCCTTCAGAAAAAGGGTTTGTTTACAGCACTCATTGGATTAAACAACACACAATACAATGGGAAAGTCCAAGGAGCTCAGTGCAGATCTGAGATAAAGAGGATTGCAGATGTACACAACTCTGGAATGTTTCTTGGAGCCATTTCTAAACAACTGCAAATTCCAAGATCAGTTAGAACAATTGTATGCAAGTTATTGTGAGGTGTAGTCACTTTGCCAAGCCACTTTGATTCAAGAAAACCCAAACTGTCACCCTCAGCTGAAAGGAAATTGGTTTAGATGGTCAAGAACCACTTGGGAACCACCATGACACAGTCCTGCCATGAACTGGAAGCTGATGGATCACTGTCTACAGTTCAGTGAGTTTTATATCACCATGGACTAAGAGACTGCTATCCAAAAAATAACCCCCTGCTCCAAAATTGACAACTTCAAGCTTAACTAAAGTTTGAAGCTTACCACACGGATAAAGAAAAAGCCTTCTGGAGGAAAGCTGTATGGTCAGATGAGACAAAGATTGAGTTGTTTGGCCACAATGACCACCATGTACAGAGGGACACTGTACCAGCTGGTGATGGTGGTAGAATCATCATGCTCTGGGGCTGTTTTGCTGCCAGTGGAACTGGTTCATTGCACAAAGTGGATGGAATAATGAAGAAGGAGGACAACCTCAGAATTCTTCAGCATAAACCATCAGAAACTTGAACATGATTTGGGACTTGGAAGTTACAACAGGACAATGAACCCAAACACGCATCAGAGCTGGTTGTGGAGTATAAAGCAGGCTAACATTAAGCTTAAAACAAGTCCTGACTTCAACTATATTGAAAATATATGGACCGTGCTTATAAGTCCAGTCCATGGCAAGAGAAAAAAAAATGATCGTAATTGAACTCTACCAATTCTACCACGAAGAGTCGTGAAATATCCAACCAGAATTCTGCCAGAAGCTTGTCCATGGTAAACAAAAATGTTTGGTCAGGGTGAATCTTGCGAAGAGACATTTTACCCAAATATTAGGTGTGCTGTATGTATATTTTTGATCCTGTATGTATAATTTTGACCCTGTGTTGATTTCAGAAAAACCAAAGAAAATTAAAACTTGTGCACCAAATTTGAGTGTTTTTTTTTTAATTAAAGCTGTATGCTGTACAATCATTCTGCCACAGAAAAAGAACAGTTCAAAGAAATTACTGAAAGCCCAAATATTGTCATGACATTCATATCCAAGATGACATTCATGTCACTGTATGTAAACTTCTGACCAAAACTGTATACGCTACTGCTTTTTATTTTTTCAATAGTGCATGATGCCCTGATGTAAAAAGAAACTATTAAAGTGAATTGATGGAGAGAGATGTGTGGGTGATCCAAGATATCTAATCCTATTGATTATGCTTTCAGTGCCTTAATCTGGAGTTAAAGCATTAGCTCAGATTCTCTCTCTCTCTCTCTCTCTCTCTCTCTCAAACACACCCACAACCCTACCAGAGATTCCTCTCTTCATCCACCGTGGTTCCTCCAGGACAATGTAGAAGTTCTCGTGCTTCTCATATTCTTCATCGTCAATGATTCTAATCTGAATGGTTTGCCTGAACACACACACACACACACACACACACACAACAGCATGCATTCAAGTGACTAGACGCTCTACTAAATGCTGAAGAGCAGAGAACAGGTAACTGCTTAATGGCTGTATTCAGAGTCGGCTTTGAACTTTAGACCACAAGTTGCATGAGTACTCATGCAGAGAAATTTATAAATAAGTCATCCATTTATAAATGTATTGCACTTATAAGTATTGCACAATAAATATCGCACTTTATATACTGTACTCTGATTTGAGTAACGTGTTAGTGCATGGGTTTGAACAAAACAGTTATATTAAGAATTCAATTGTACCTCCGGCCACATCATCAAATTTTAAGATTATACAAGAGACACATTAATAATAATTTCATAATAGGCATGAGGCAGTTTATCATAATAATGACAGAATAAAATGATACCTCAGCTTCTTTAACGTAGGAGTACACAAGATACATCAACAACGTCTCTGAAAACATGCCACACAAAAAAGGAAAACGTTTCACTCGATATAACTTCAATGAAAAATGATCAGCATGGTGTTGCTATTTTTATATCAGAAGTGAAGTATGTTGTATCTCACTGAGTGATGCTTCCAATTGGATTTTACCAGAATGTTGGAATTATGCCATACTGAAACGCAATCACGGTCCAATAACTGCCGTAAAGCTGTACTCCAGCTGTAACTGGAGCAGTGCCGAAGAGCCAGACTGCCTCTAGGAGCTTGAGGTTCAATCCATCTAAGAGAATTCCCTTTAAAGTATCTGACTGATGAACTTGTAATCAGCAAGCTTTTCAGAATTACGGCAAGAAGAAATGAGGCTGAGGCTGATTTCCTTCTCGACACTAAACGCATGCAACGTATTGTATTAGTGACTGTATTTGGTAGATCATATCCCTCCTACCTGATATCACAACCAGACATAAGTGAATGCAATTCTAACATTTTTACTGTAAAGGTCTGAGCAGCTACAGTTAGTTAAATGAAGCCTAACCTTCGATTTTCTGAATGATCCACAGAATCCTGGACAAGTGCTCATTGTCGTATAACAAGAAGAAATAATCAGAACCCTACATTAGACCACAAGCGTGTCATGATATAGAGAATCAGGAATTCCTTAATAATCTGTTCCCTTCTCTGTGTCAAGTGCATTCCTGCAGTCTGATGTGATAAAAAAGTCAGATCATGATCTCTTTCCCCTGCAGGGCTCCTCTCGCCATCCCCTAACCTCCCTGATTGATCGTGATCTTCTATCCCTGCTTCTTCGCCTGGAGCTTCTGCACCTGTAACTCATTTCCTGGAGTTGTGTTTATCATTTTACATAATCTAACCCTGTAAACCATGGGGTGTCAAACATATGGCCGGATAAAGGTTTTAACCTGATCCACCAAATGGATTTCGTATCTAAATTAGAAATATCTTGTGGACTGTAATTAAACTGAAAGACTGTGGGAGGAGATAGTCTCAGTTATCTCACTAGGGGGCAAAATAGAGAAATAATCTCAAGGCCATAAACTCAGCAACTACAAACTGTGTTGCCAGATGTGAAATGTTAAAGTATCGCACCAGAGGCTTATGGGGAAATTATTGTATTTTGAGGAAAATGATCCTACATGAGTCATAACCCAGAGAACAAACGTGCAACTTCAGATAACAATGACTTTATTGAGACAAACAACTTTTTACAAATGCAATAATGCATATCATACATCTGGCAACACTGCTGAAAAAAAACATGCTAATGCAAGGCACGAATTTGACATAGAATCCCTCTTCAGTTCATTTCAGTTCCAGGATGTAACAGTACAAAATTGTTGGGGAGAAAAAAAAAATCCCCATATAAACAAGGGTGAATAATTATGCAATGTGAAATGTTCATTTTCTTGGTAATGAACTACAGTGTGTTCATCTGTTTTATAGATGATCTACAGTATGTTCACTGCGTTTGTGTGTTTTGGATGTACCTTTCAGATAAATAAACACATACTCTCAGTTTTTATATTGTACAGTTGCACCTTTAAAGACTGTCCTTCCTCATCCCAAGTCTATCCACAGTATGATCAGAGCAGGACCTTTTCTGTACAGCTGTACACTGTAATGATTCATAATCCCATGATCTGCTGTCACTCAGAAGAATCTGGTTTTCCTCAGGGACAGTTTCCCCACCACTGTCCCTCTGGCTTGCTCATTAAGGATCTAAATCTACAGCCACATTTCTGGATCACGCAGCAGGCTCGAGTCAGAGTTGGAGCAGAAAAATAACCAAGCATTTTTTTAAGTAAGTTTTTGTCAGCAACTTCTTCACTTCAATCTCCACTATATTTGGAACAGTCATGATGCACGTATCTTACACACGTATTATATCTTAATACCGCCTACAGATGCTAGTTTCAGCTGATAAATGTGGTGGATGATAAGTGCATGACACATTAAAAAAAAATTGTTACAGCAAAACCCAAAAACACAACATCAAAACCCAGAAACACAACATCAAAGCCAAAAACATGACAACAAAACCCAAAAACACATCAACCCCCCCAAAAAAGACATCAAAACCTGAAGAAATTATATCAAAACCCAAAACACAACATCAAAACCCAAAAATAAGACATCAAATCCCAAAACATGACATCAAAACATGAAGAAATGACATCAAAACCCAAAACACATCAAAACCCAAAAACAAGACATCAAATCCCAAAAACACAACATCAAAAGCTGAAGAAATTATATAAAAACCCAAAACACATCAAAACCCAAAAAACACGACCTCAAACCCAAAAACACGACATCAAATCCCAAAAACACGACAGCAAAACCCAAAAATATGACAGTAAAACCCCAAAACACGACATCAAAACCCGAAGACACGACATCAAAACCCAAAACACAACAGCAAAACCCGAAGACACAACAGCAGAACCCAAAAAAAGACATCAAAACCAAAAACACAACATCAAAACCCAAAACATGACAGCAAAACCCAAAACACGACGTTAAAACACGAAGACATGACATACATACATACATTCATTACCGTATATGTATCCTGTACAGGGTCGTGGTAAAGGTGGAGTCTATCCCAGCTGACTATGGGCGAGAGGTGGGGTACACCCTGGACAAGTCGCCAGATCATCACAGGGCTGACACATAGAGACAAACAACCATTCACACTTATGGTCAATTTAGAGCCACCAATTAACCTAACCTGCATGTCTTTGGACTGTGGGGGACACCCGAGCACTCGGAAGAAACCCACACAGACATGGGGAGAACATGCAAACTCCACACAGAAAAGCCCCAGTCAGCCACTGGGCTCAAACCCAGAACATTCTTGCTGTGAGGCAACAGTGCTAACCACGATGCCACCAGGCTGCACTGGAGACAACCATATATTTTAAAGTCTTCGGATCATGACAGTGTTACAGTACCTCTGATTGATGTAGAACCTTTGCTTCTTGGTAATCATCTGAAACCAGTCCACTCAAAATGGGCTCCCAAACCCACACAGACACGGGGAGAACATGCAAACTCCACACAGAAAAGCCCCCATTGGCCACTGTCCTCGAACTCAGTACTTTCTTGCTGTGAGGCAACAATGCTAACCACTACACCACTGTGCCGCCCGAAGACATGACATCAAAGCCCAAAATACAATATCAAAACCCGAAGACATGACATTAAAACCCGGAATACGATGTGAAAACCCAAAAACAAGATATCAATATCCAAAAACACATCAAAACCCAAAACACAATATCAAAACCCAAAAATAAGATGTCAAAACCCAAAAACGTGATGTCAAAACCCAAAATACGATGCCAAAATCAAAAGACATGACATCAAAACCCAAAACACAATATCAAAACCCGAAAACATGATGTCAAAAGCCAAAATACAGCATCAAAACCCAAAAACAAGACATCAAAACCTGAAGAAATGACATCAAAACCCAAAAACAAGACATCAAATCCCAAAAACACGACATCAAATCCCAAAAATACGACATCAAAACCCGAAGACACGACATCAAAACCTGAAGACATAACAAAATCCGAAGACACAACAGCAAAACCCGAAAAAAGACATCAAAACCAAAAACACAACATCAAAACCCAAAGTATGACAGCAAAACCCAAAACACGACGTCAAAATACGAAGACATGACATACATGTAGGATAGCGCTGACGCAGAGCGGCGGCTTCTCCAGTAGTTCCATCCGTATCGCCTTTCTTTGACTTTAGCGGGGTTTTTTTTTTAAAAGTCTTTTAGTCTTTCTGGTGTGTATTTATATTCTTTCTTTGACTTTAGTGCTTATTTTAGCATTTTTTCTTTTAGTCTTTCTTGTGTGTATTTATATTCTATGGATCTTTCTGGTGTCAACATGCGGCACAGTGGAGATTTTCGTGGTTATACTCGGGAACAACTGCTCACCCTACGACCAAGGGGACGCAAGGCCATTGTCCATTCTATACCTGTGGAACTGAGGAGGAGGTACCAGGGCTGCAGAGCCGGGGCCAAATGCAAGGATAAGAAGATGGAGGGGTGGTGGAGGTACAAACCCTCGGTTCCGTCGGTGCTTATGGGGAATGTGAACTCACTAACCAACAAAACTGATAAGCTGGCAGAACTGGTGAAAACCCAGAGGAGTGTAGTTTGTTGCGTTTCATGAAGATGTGGCTTAACAGCGACACACCGGACTTTAATGTGGCGTTACCTGGATTCACTACAGTGAGAGTGGACAGGGACGCGAAGCTGAGCGGCAAGCGCAAAGGTGGGGGACTCGCACTGTTTATTAAAGGTCCCATGGCATGAAATTTTCACTTTCTGAGGTTTTTTAATGTTAAAATGAGTTCCTCTGACCTTCTTAAGTCACCCCAGTGGCTAGAAATTTCATAATGTGTAAACCAAACTATGCCCACCCTTTGTCAACATTTGAGAATGGCGCGTCAAAATGGCGCGTTGATAGGCTCTTCCCTTTACTACGTCAGCAAGGGAGATGATCCCCACGCCCCCCCTCTGGATTCCCACCCACTGTATGGATTGCCCGCCCAGCTTAAAAGTTGCCACCAAACATGGAAGTTGCGCTGTACATGGATGTGACAACACAGAAAGGAGTCTGTTTTTACTGCCGACGGGAGAGCCCCTGAAGACGCAGTGGCTTAATTTTATTTACTCCAATAATACGCCGTCGAGTCTACCTAAGACGGTGTATGTTTGTTGGAAGCATTTTCCTGATGAATGTTTCCACAACTTGGGACAGTACAGGGCAGGTTTTGCACATCAACTGTCACTGAAGCCTGGGTTCAGCCTAAGCATCCCTGCTGCATCAGCCACAAACACCGAACAAGTAAGTGTATAACTGTTAAGTCGTTTTGCCATGTTTTAAAATCGGTGCGTTAGCCTTGCAATGGCTACATTAGCTGTGCAGCTTACCGCTTCCTGTAGTTAGCCAGGTACTCTGCGCTACAAAACCAAAAAGCATGCAGCATGCTCTGTTATAATAGCCAATCAAAACAGTTTTTACAAAGACACCCACATTCTTTTTTTTAAGTCACTCGTTCATTTTATTTGTTTGTTTGTTCAGTAAAAACCCAAACATTTGTTGAATTTATTTTATTTCCTCACGTCGCACCTAAATGACGTCAGCACGCGGTATTTTTCCCTTCGCGGTTTGTTCCTTCTCTCTCGCCATAGTAAGACACCCACATCCGCTTGTTCTGACCCACTGGAGGTAGCGTCACAGTGCTGTTAGCCAATCAGAGGTAACACGTTGATATGTCATGAATATTAATGATAAGAGCTGAAATCCTGTTGCTCTCCCACCACCCGCTCCTCCACCAAACTAGAACAGCCTGAAACAGGAGAACCACAGCATTTTTTTCACCAAAACCAGCTCACAGGGCATTCATTCATACTAGAGACCACCGCACAATTAATGAAAAAACGATGTCATGGGACCTTTAACACCAGATGGTACAACCCGGGACACGTGAACGTTAAAGCGATCATCTGCTGCCGGGACATTGAACTGTTAGCGGTGAGTCTCCGACTGTATTACACGCCTCGGGAGTTTACACACACCATTTTCACCTGTGTTTACATTCCTCCGCATGCGGACACGCAGGCAGCATGTGACGTCATTCACTCCACCATAGCAGCGCTGCAAACACAACACCCCGAGGCTTTCTTCGCGATCTCTGGGGATTTTAACCATGTCACTCTGGACTCCACTCTCCCTGCCTTTCATCAGTTTGTGGACTGTCCCACTAGGAAAAACAGGACCATAGGCCTATTGTATGCCAATGTAAGGGACGCATACAGGGCAATCCCACTACCGCCACTGGGGAGATCTGACCATAATCTGGTTCTCCTACAGCCTCAGTACAAACCAATGGTTCTGAGGCAGCCCACCACCATGCGTTCATTCAGGGCCTGGTCTCCTGAGGCAGAGGAAACTCTTAAGGACTGCTTCGAGATGATTGACTGGAATGTACTGTTAGACTTGCATGGGGAGGACACTGAGGAGGTGACACACTGCATAACGGACTACTTGAACTTTTGCAGGGACGTTGTTGTTCCCACAAAAACTGTACGCTGCTTTCCAAACAACAAGCCCTGGATTACCAGTGACGTTAAGGGCCTCCTCAACCAAAAGAAGAGGGCGTTCAAAGATGGAGACAGGTCAGAGCTGAAGCGTGTATGGGGGAACTCAAAGTCCGGCTAAAAGAGGCCAAGGAGTCATACAGGAAAAAGGTGGAACAGAAGCTGCAAGAAAACAACATAGAGGTCTGGGATGGGATGAAAACCATCACAGACTATAAGAAGAACAGTGGCAGCTCAGCAGATGAGAGCATGGACAGGGCAAACCAGTATAGACCCCTTTCACATGATGTCACCGCGCCGCGAGATTTTGTTAGGCGCCATATTGGAAGACCAAGTACATGCACTCACAATATAAAACAAAGTACGAGCGAGAGTAAAGTGACACGATGGATGATAATTCGGGTTATGTGAGTACATTACCAGTTGCAGAAAGGGCACGGTATGTGGAGAAACTGGCTGTGATTGATGGGTTTGACCCATATGATAAGACTCAGAAAAAATTATGTGAATCCAAGCACACAGTTTAACGCAAAAGTTCGTTTATATCCCGACCTTGTCAGCTGTCAGATTTATGTTAATGGACCCGGTAAGCTGGTAAATAATATATATTTTTTTTCTTTACCAAATTCTAACAGAAAACGAGAGCACCCGAAAGGGAAAACCGAGCCGAGCCGCCTCACGGCTGTAATGCAAATTGCTTTCCTCCTCGGTATACAAGTGAGCTTCCATGGCAGGGAAAAAGAAACTACATTTTGCCGCCTATGTAGTCCCCTATTTAAACAAATAGGAGTCATTCAGGATTCAGCCATGTTTTTGCTCCGTGTTTTTACTCGACCAAAGTCATACAGTATTATGAGCTTTAAATTGCATAAATAAAACCATTTGGTGAAACTTTGAAGAAGAGATTGTACTGGTTTAGTACTAGTTTTTACCTAACATTTTCATGTCGACTCCAATTAATACACTAGTAGAATCGATGACTAGTTTAGTAGGCCAAAACTTTTTTCAATTTTTGACTGTACCAGCCTAAAAAAACTTGCGACAGTCAAATGGAAAAAAAGCAAGCTGGTCATGTTGTACTGGACTAATCTATGACTGATGAGTATAGTAAGTGATACTAGTACTGATACAATAAAACAGACGACTGTAATCTGGTAGGCAGCACGATTTATATTATTTCTCCGTGTCAGATACATAAGGAGGACTGGACACCAATTCTGCCATCTGTTTGCTACCCAGACATTGTAAACTATTTGTTGTTTACACCCAGTGCCTACACTGCTGATGACTTGAAGGCCTACAAAGGGCTACAGGCTTACAATTATGTTGTTAGTGGCTTGGTTCGTGATATTACAGCTGTTATTAAGAATAACCTACACATAGTTATGGCCAAGGTAATATTGTTGATATTTATCTTTTAATAATATATCTTTTCAGTTGAAAAATTAATACTTTGTTACTATTAAGGTATCCATAATTTAGGTTAATTTATCCAAATTATACATATGTATTTATGATATATGCCTACACAACAACTATGTTTTATTTATATAATAGGAGGGAGAGCAAGCCCCAAACCATCCTAAATTATTATTATTATTATTATTATTATTATTATTATTATTAAATTGTAGAAGTCTGGGAGGCTTGCTCCTCATACAGTTATCAACTTGAGGCCAATTTAGCATGTTTTAAATCTGAATTTCTTGTGTTTGCTTACCTCAAAGTGTCCGCAGATCATGCACAGACTTATCCATTATATCCACAGTTTTTTGCCAAGTCTCACACAGGTTTCTTTCAAGTCTATTGTTGGGCCAATAAATCATAAATAAAACAGCTCAGATTTGTTTGTTTAAGTCGTTTGCCACTCCACTTTATTCTCGTGGGTTCACATACCACTGCCGTTATCACGAGTTTGTTGGTCTTCCAAAATGGCGCAGGGTCTGTTTACTTCCAGTTTCGGGTGACGTCAGTGAAAGGGGTCTATAATCACTTCTTCAACAGGTTTGATTGTCCTGCTCCTGCTGCCTCCTCCTCCCCTCCTCCTGCAGCAGTTGTCACCTCGTCACCGTCACCATCACCGGCAGATCAGCCCTCACCCCCACCACCAACATCGTCAGCATTAGAGCCATCAACACCTCCTGCAGACGGAATAAACATCCACTCCCCCAGTCCCCCCATCTTCACTGCAGACCAAGTCAGGAGAGAGCTGAGGAGACTCCACCCCAGGAAGGCAGCAGGCCAAGACAAGGTATGTCCCAGGATGCTGAAGGCCTGTGCTGCCCAACTGGGGGAGCCCCTCCAACACGTCTTTAACCTGAGCCTTCGCCTCGGGAGAGTTCCTGTCATGTGAAAGACGTCGTGCTTCATTCCAGTTCCTAAGAAAACACATCCAAAGGAACTGAATGACTACAGGCCAGTCGCCTTGACATCACACGTGATGAAGACCATGGAGCGACTGCTGCTGAACTTCCTCAGACCCCAGGCCCACCATGCTGAGGACCCACTGCAGTTCGCATACCGGGAAAAGGTGGGAGTGGATGACACCATCCTCTATCTTCTGCACAGGACTCATTCTCATCTGGACAAGGGGAGCGGTGCAGTGAGGATCATGTTTTTTTTACTTCTCCAGCGCCTTTAACACCATCCAGCCCCTTCTACTGAGAGATAAGCTGCAGGAGATGGAAGTGGACACACATCTGGTCTCCTGGATCACAGACTACCTCACCGGGAGACCACAACATGTCAGGATCAGGGACGGCATTTCTGACACGGTGATAAGCAGCACGGGAGCACCACAGGGGACTGTGCTCTCTCCAGTTCTGTTCACTCTCTACACATCAGACTACACATACAACTCTGAGTCTTGCCACATGCAGAAGTTCTCAGACGATACTGCGACTGTGGGATGTGTTCATGATGGACAGGAGGAGGAGTGCAGAAACTGATACAGGACTTTGTGTTGTGGTGTAAATCCAACCACCTGCAGCTGAACACTGGCAAAACAAAAGAAATGCTTGTGGACTTTAGAAGGTCCCGGCCGACTCTGCAGCCGATCTCTATTGGGGGGGGGGCGATGTGGAGATGGTCAGGACCTACAAATACCTGGGTGTACATCTGGACGACAAGGTGGACTGGACAGTGAACACTGACACCCTCTACAGGAAGGGTCAGAGCAGACTCTACTTCCTGAGGAGGCTTGGGTCCTTCAGGATCTGCCGAAAACTGATGCTGATGTTCTACCAGTCTGTGGTAGCCAGTGTCCTCTTCTGTGCTGTAGTGTGTTGGGGAGGCAGCATTAAGAAGAGAGACGCTGGACGGCTCAACAGGCTGGTGAGGAAAGCTGGCTCTGTGCTGCAAACTGAGCTGGAGTCCCTTACATCAGTGGCAGAGTGAAGGGCCCTGAGCAAACTGCTCTTAATCATGGACAATGTTCACCACCCTCTGCATGGCGCCATCATCAGGCAGAGGAGCTTGTTCAGTGGCAGACTGTTGTCCCTGCCCTGCACCATGGACAGATTCAGGAAGTGTTTTGTCCCTCAGGCCATTAGACTGTTCAACTCCTCCCGGCTCAGCAAAAATAAGACTCTGTGACTCTGCTGTACTCAGGGCTAGTTACACTGCTCTTTTCATGTCCATTGCACTTTTCTGCTGCTTACATAGACGTACATTATATGCATAGATGGGTATATACAGATATTTGTCGATAAGCTGGTATGTTGTACTTTACCTTACTATATACTTTATTATTATATACTGTTATAATGTACCTACTTACTTATATATTATACATACTGCTATATATATACTAACTTAATATTTATATACTAACTTAATATTATACATCATATACTATCAAACTATTACATATACTATATGTACTGATATATACTTTAACTATGCCTATCATGTAATATACTATGCTTTTTATCTACCATATACCACTAAACACACTGCACATGTATGTAACTGTCCACAAAGTATTTGCACTGCTCATTACACGCTTATTTGCACTGTGACTAGTTACTGCCAACTGCACTACCTCACTACCTCCCACACTGAGAGCTGTATATTTTATTACTTACTCTTATTGGTAATGTTTTATTTCTTTTGGTATTTTGTTTTTTGTATTTTAGTTTTTTATACGTATAATGCTATTTAGTTTTTGCATTGATCTTGTGCAATGTGGAAATGTTACTGGATACCTTGAATTTCCCTCTGGGATTAATAAAGTATCTATCTATCTATCTATCTATCTATCTATCTATCTATCTATCTATCTATCTATCATACATCAATCCATTATATGTATCCTGTACAGGGTCGTGGTAAAGGTGGAGCCTATCCCAGCTGACTATGGGCGAGAGGCGGGGTACACCCTGGACAAGTCGCCAGATCATCACAGGGCTGACACATAGAGACAAACAACCATTCATACTTATGGTCAATTTACAGCCACCAATTAACCTAACCTGCATGTCTTTGGACTGTGGGGGACACCAGAGCACTCAGAAGAAACCCACACAGACACGGGGAGAACATGCAAACTCCACACAGAAAAGCCCCAGTCAGCCACTGGGCTCAAACCCAGAACATTCTTGCTGTGAGGCAACAGTGCTAACCACTATGCCACCAGGCTGCACTGGAGACAACCATATATTTTAAAGTCTTCGGATCATGACAGTGTTACAGTACCTCTGGTTGATGTAGAACCTTTGCTTCTTGGTAATCATCTGAAACCAGTCCACACGACATGGGCGCCCAAACCCACAAAGACATGGGAAGAGCATGCAAACTCCACACAGAAAAGCCCATCGGCCACTGTGCTCGAACTCAGTACTTTCTTGCTGTGAGGCGACAATGCTAACCACTACACCACTGTGCCACCCAAAGACATGACATCAAAACCCAAAACACAATATCAAAACCCGAAGACATGACATTAAAACCCAGAACACGATGTCAAAACCCAAAAACAAGACATCAAAACCCAAAAACATGACGTCAAAACCCAAACTACGATGCTAAAACCAAATCATATGACATCGAAACCCAAAACACGATATCAAAACCCGAAAACATGACGTCAAAAGCCAAAATACAACATCAAAACCCAAAAACAAGACATCAAATCCCCAAAACACGACATCAAAACCCAAAGACACATCAAAACCCAAAACACGACATCAAAACCCAAAGACATGACATCAAAACCCAAAACATGAGATTGAAACCAGAAGACATGATATAAAAACCCAAAACACGAAATCAAAACCCAAAACACGACATCAAAACCCAAAAGAAGACATCAAAACAGAAGACATGACATCAAAACCCGAAGACATGACATCAAAACCCAAAAACAAAACATCAAAACCCGAAGACATCAAAACCCAAGACCTGACGTCAAAACCAAAAAAACACATCAAAACCCAATACACGATGGCAAAACCAAAACACGATGTCAAAACCCAAAATATGACATCAAAAGCAGAAGACATGACATCAAAACCCAAAAACACAACATAAAAACCCGAAGACATGATGTCAAAAGCCAAAACATGACATCAAACCCAAAAACAAGACATCAAAGCCCAAAAACAACTCAAAACACAACGTCAAAACCTGAAGACAACATCAAAACCCAAAACACGACATCAAAACCTGAAGACATGACCTCAAAACCCAAAACATGACATCAAAACCCCAAAACACATCAAAACCCAAAACACTATGTCAAAACCAAAACACGACGTCAAAACCCAAAATATGACATCAAAAGCAGAAGACATGACATCAAAACCCAAAAACACAACATAAAAACCCGAAGACATGATGTCAAAAGCCAAAACATGACATCAAACCCAAAAACAAGACATCAAAGCCCAAAAACAACTCAAAACACAACGTCAAAACCTGAAGACAACATCAAAACCCAAAACACGACATCAAAACCTGAAGACATGACCTCAAAACCCAAAACATGACATCAAAACCCCAAAACACATCAAAACCCCAAAACACATCAAAACCCAAAACACTATGTCAAAACCCAAAGATATGACATCAAAACCCAAAGCACGATATCAAACCCAATGATATATCAAAACCCAAAACACAACGTCAAAACCCAAAACACAATGTCAAAACCCAAAGATATAACATCAAAACCCAAAAACATGACATCAAAACCCCAAGATATGACAATAAAACCCAAAGCACAACATCAAAACCCGAAGACATGACATCAAAACCCAAAGATATGACATCAAAACCCGAAGACATGACATCAAAACACAAAAAACACGACATCAAAACCCAAAACACGACATCACATCAAAACCCAATACACCATGGCAAAACCCAAAACACAACATCAAAACCCGAAGACATGACATCAAAACCCAAAGGCATGATATCAATACCCAAAAACACGACATTAAAACCCAAAACACGATGTCAAAACCCAAAAACATGACATCAAAACCCAAAACATGACATCAAAACCCAAAGACATGACTTCAAAAGCCAAAGACATGACTTCAAAAGCCAAAAAATGAAATCAAAGCCCAAAAACACATCAAAACACAAAACACGACATCAAAACCTGAAGACACGACATCAAAACCCAAAACACGACATCAAAGCATAAAATACGACATCAAAACCCAAAACACCACATCAAAACCTAAAACACGACATCAAAACCCAAAACACAGTGTCAAAACCCAAAGACATGACATCAAAACCGAAAACACGACATCAAAACCCGAAAACAAAACATCAAAGCCCAAAGCACGACATCAAAACCTGAAGACCTGACATCAGAACCCAGACATTACATCAGCACCAAAAACACATCATCAAACGCCAAAGACATGACGTCAAAACCCAAAACATGTCAAACACAAAACACGATGTCAAAACCCAAAACACAAAGTCAAAACCCAAAACATGACATCAAAACCCGAAAAAAGACGTCAAAACCCAAAAACAAGACGTCAAAACCTGAAGACATGACGTCAAAACAAAAACAAAAAACAACATCAAAACCTGAAGACATGACATCAAAACCCAAAAACAAGACGTCAAAACCCAAAGACATGATGTCAAAACCCAAAACACGACGTCAAAACCCAAAGACATGACATCAAAACCTGAAGACATGACGTCAAAACAAAAAACATGACATCAAAACCCAAAACACGACATCAAACCTGAAGACAGGACATCAAAACCCAAAAACAAGACGTCAAAACCTGAAGAGATGACATCAAAACCCAAAACACGACTTCGAAACCCGAAGACATGACATCAAAACCCAGAAACACTGCAGTCATCATTCATTTCTGTTGTTTTTTGGCTTCATTGTTGCATTTTCAGATTGGTTTTTCTGTTTTTGCTTTCTTCGTGTGTTTTGCACTTAGAGCAGGGACGTCACTAGGTTTGAGAGTCAGGGGTAGCTTAGCACCCAGAGGAGAAAAGGTATTGTGCGCGCGCAGCGCGCGCCGAACATTTTTCAGAGCGCCTACTAAGGCTGTCAATCAATTCATTATTTCAAGAGCATCACACCTTGGGGACACACTTCCCACCATTTCTATTCTATTTTAAAATTGCTTTCATCATTTAATTGCTTGCTGAAGCAACTTCACCAGCTAAACTACAAAAATGTGAAAAAAACAATGGTAGGTGTCATGCATTCCTGCGCAAACTGAAGAGGGCAAGTGCTTCACAAATCATCATGTAAACATTCTACAGAAGACTCAATATAGCCTAGGTAAAGTTAAGCAAATGCAAACCACTGACATCAAATTACAATCTCACCGTGTGTGTCTGCAAATGAAAGCATAGAATTCTGACTCTCTGCAAACCCAACTCAATGGAAGCCCGCACCGCGCCTGCTGCAGAATGCCCGCGTAGTTTTTTAAGTCCTACTAGCCTACCACTCGACGTGACGCTTGACACAGAGCCAATGAGGAGGAATCATAACGATATTAATAATATTGCATTAAACAATAAATAAGCAAGCAGAAACTGTTGTTCGGATTAACTTGCGTTCTTGATGGCTCATGTTCAGTGCTTTACTGCCTTTGTTTTTTTTGGGAAAAAAAATAAAAATATAAATAATTTAAAAAAGGGCAAAAAATATAGGGTGGCTTTGCCATAAGATAGGGTGGCTGGAGCTACCCTAAAATGGGTCTGGCGACGTCTATGACTTAGAGGCCACTTACAGATATAGAAGAATCATCTCACCTTTGTAAAAAATATATATATTACTTATGTGCACTTTTATCAGGAGATCCAGCAGTGCTTACTAATGACATAAGGAGCAGGAGTTTCCAATCAACACACACACACACACACACACACACACACACACACACACAAACTCACGTGGTCTGGTCGTTGGTGAACTCGAGCTCTCCGCATGCGTCTTCGTAGTCAACTCCTCCTCCCTGGGCTGTTCCCGGCTCTGTGTGGTAGGGCAGGATCACAGTCCCACGGGCCCCCGAGTTCCTCACCACCGTCACCTCCATGGTGCCCACACTCTCATTCACACGCTTAATGCGCTCGCTGAACGTGAAGATGCCTGCGTGGTCGTCATCGAGAATGGTCACAGTGGTGACCAGTGGTTCCACTAACTGGCCCTTCGGTGCCTGTCCGACGACGTCACTTTCGAACATGCCCTCGGCGTCACCGACTCGCAGGTTTAGCAGACGGACGAAGAAGTGCTCGTCCTCCTCAAAGATATCGTCATCTATTATTCCTACCTGAAAGCAGGGACATAGGGAGCACGTCAAATCGGATTCATTCAAAATCATTTGGACTGGCGAAAACTTTAAAATAACTCTCTCACCTTTATCTCTTTTCTGGTCTCTCCTGGCTTAAACACCAACGTCCCCTCACTGTATTCGTAATCCGACCCGGCGTTGGCCGTGCCGTCCTCCGTGCTATAGTCCACATAAAAGGTGTTCTCGCCGGTTCCTCCCTGGCACAACACAACTAAGGTCAGCGTGCCGCAGTTCTCCATGCACTGACTGTGGCTGCTCTCAAATGCGATGCGGCTACATGTAGCGTCGTTATCGTGCTCGGACACTTCAACATCTTTAGCGGCCGTCCGGCGCGCGTGATCGGCCGCGTGCTTCTTCAGCACGTTACCTGCTCCTATCATCATGCGTGTGGCCTGGACGCGGTAGAAAGCGCGGCTCTTTTGCTGGTGCAGCAGGGCGTAATAGTTTGCGAGCTCCATTAGCTGATCCAGATCTTTTTTGGGGTACTTCTGCTTCAGGCCCTTCAGGATACGAATAACCTGAAGAGACAGAACAACGTACGGCAGGATCAGATTTGGTCCTTATTCATCAAAGTTGTGCAGAAACGAGCATAGATTTTAACACACAGAATGACGTACGAACAAATTTACATGCTAAACAGAGTCAAGTCCAATTCTGATCTTGAACTGAAATCAGTTTTTCTGTTTTAAGAAAAGATACAACACGTAAACACAAACATGTGTTTATTTTTGTTTTGATTCATTCTCATGAGGTTCATGTTCTCCTTCGCTGTACATTTTCTAAATTGCAATATTTCAGAGGTCACCCCAGGTTAAGTATCAAAGGTGGACTGGTTATGTGTGTGTGTGTATGAGTGGATGTGTTTCCCTCACCTCTTTGCGGCTCTCATCCAGTTCTTTCGAGCTTTCCATGTTAACGGTGGTGCTGTTGGACTTTACCAGGGTTGCCATGGTGCGTGCACTGTTATTAGGCCCATCCTGGCAGTGCTCCAGGATAATGATTCCAGCTGACGCACTTGGTGGAAACTTCCCACGCATGAGCGTATCTGCTCCTTTAGGGGACATTTCGCCTTCTGTCTCCACGACAACCCCCGTCCTTTTGTCAGCACGATAACGCTTAGACATGTACTTGTAGAAGAGGAGACGGCGATCAGCAATCCAGGCCAAAATAACACAAACTGGGAACAGGCACAGAGTCACCAGGGCCTCCCAAATCTAACACATTCAAACACACACACACACTTGTGTTACTATTATTGTCAGACCTTTCCATTCAAATCTAATTATTAATACAGACAATTCATTTTTTCTGGTTCTCATTATTTTGAATGTAGATTTTTTTTTTAAATCCTAAGCCTTCTGAATTTACACTCACCGGCCACTTTATTAGGAACATCCCTACATCCACCTGCTGTTTTCTGCAGTTATCTAATCAGCCAATCCCTTGGCAGCAGCACAATATATACAAGAAGACAAAGTCATCTATATCCCCCGCCCTATACACCAACTATATACCAAGTTTCAAGATATTATTTGTCACATTTTTCAAGTTGTGCTGCAGGAAACCAACCCTACCTCTTTACACTGACCTCAGCAGCCCATAGCATAAACCCAGCGGACCTTTGGTCCAGGTGAGCTAAAAATTTAAATTTCTCACATTTCTTCATATCAAAAGGCACATATACATTACTTAACACATATACCAACTTTCAAGCCCAAACCACTCATAGTTTTCAAGTTCTGCTCCGAAAACAAAACCTACCCCTAAGACTAACCTGAGAGACTAAGTCTGAAATTGTTTCCATGGAAACATGAAAAATTTAAATTTCTCAAATTTATTAGTATGAAAAGGCACATCTACATCACCTTGTTAACATGTATACCAAGTTTCAAATCTGCATCATGAACAGTTTTAGATATATGCTCCGGAAACGAACATTGTTCTTAGAAACTAAGTCAAAATCTATTTTTTATGTAAAAATTTGAAAAATACTTTTTTTCAAAAATCCAAAATAGCAAAAGGCACAAGTTCACATGTTGCTTGATATGTATACAAAGTTTCATGAAGATATCTTTAGTAGTTTTAAAGATATGGTGCGGAAACGAAAACATGACCGGACAGACGGACAGGCTGATG
Source organism: Neoarius graeffei (assembly GCF_027579695.1). NCBI lineage: Eukaryota > Metazoa > Chordata > Actinopteri > Siluriformes > Ariidae > Neoarius > Neoarius graeffei. Next base: position 60,073,569 of record NC_083584.1, read on the forward strand.
GAACCTGTTTCTATATCCTCTGCCAAACTTCGTTTGGACGGGGGATAAAAATCATGCAGATACAAATCAAGAGCTTCAGTTAATGTTCACTTCAAACATCAGAATGGGAAAAAATTGCACTCTTTCTCACTTCTACATACCTCGACAATTCCAGGTGAGATGATGGCGAGTATAAGGTAAAGCCATATGTATGCAAAGATGCTCCAGAAGGCGGTGATGAAGAAGACTCTCAGATGTTTGATCTTCCTCACCTCTCCTTTCGGGATCACCCACACACAGAGACCAATGATCACAAACATGTTGAAGGCGGCACTGCCGACGATCGTGCCAGGACCCAGTTCACCCGATTCAAAACCGTGTCCACAAACCTAATGCATGCACACACACACACACACACACACGGTATTTTCTGTGTTATTAGAAGAGTGCTGCAGGTTATCAGGTAATATACTGTGAGAAGAGAAAAACGAAATGGCGGTGCGTGTTGCTGAACCAACCGAGGAAGAAATAAAAACTCTACTTGAAAACAAAACCCAAAAAATACAAAAAAGCAACAAAATATGGAATTAAAGTATTTGATGGTAAGAACGTATCTTGTTATATTTTTCAGGAATTATTTATTATTATTATAGCATTTTTCACAAACTGCTCCTGTCATTTCGCCGGTTTGTTTACAGTCTTCATCTTTAAGCATTAAATTTTGTTGAATTTTTTAGACTGGTTCAAAAGCTCAAAGAAGTTTGAAAATTACAGAACTGAAATGTCCAAGGAAGAATTAAATAAATGTCTAAAGCTATTCTATACCTCGGCACGACAGCAACATGGCACTTTCTATAAAAAAACAACACTAAAGTCAATTCGTGCCGCCATCGATAGGTTTATAAGAAGTTCGCCAAAGCGGAAATGATTTTGTCGGATGTTTTGTATCAAGTTTTTATTTATTGAATTTGCAAAAAAATAAATAAATAAATGCTGTTTCTCAAAATCCAGTGAATGTGGATAGAATAAAACAGTTATTCCACTCAATCTCATCGTACATGGCTTATGGTTTTTAGATAGCTGAGTAAATAAATTAATATGCTGGCATCCATCCATCTCAAGAAATGATGGTAGCACCTTGGCTGGTCATCAGGCTAGTTGGGAGCAGCGTCGAGAATGGCTCAGAAGTCCAATTCTTGCATGGCAATCCCTTCCACAGTTGATACAGATGAAGTTGGATGGTGGGTTGAGGGCCTGCTCACATTGCCTCTGCTACTGACTTCTCCTCTTGTCCTCCAGCTGCTGGTTGCGGCTCTCCTCTCCCCTCTTGACTCCAGAGCAAACTGTATGGCGCCAGCGTCTTCTATCGCAAGACAAATGTCCCCATCTATCAAGGTCGATGTCAGTCAGCTTCACGTCACACTTACATACATCTTTGAGGCAGAGAACTGGATGGCCCACTGAGCGTTGCCCCGACGCAAGTTCCCCATACAGCAGGTCTTTGGGAATGCGGCCATCTTGCATATGGTGCACATGTCCAATCCAGCAAAGCCTTCTCTGACAAAGGGTGAGATGCATACTGGGGCAGCCAGCATGCTCCAGCACAGTGGTGTTGGTGACCTTGTTGTGCCATGTAATGCCAAGTATATGCCGAAGACAGCAGAGGTGGAAGCTTTCCAAATGGTTTTCTTGCCTGGCATAGGTTGTCCATGTTTCACTGCCATAAAGAAGAGTACTGAGGATGCAGGCCTTGTATACTTTGCCTTTGGTGTTGCTAGTCAGATAGTTGTTGCTCCATACTCTCTTGTTGAGCTTGGCCATGACGCCATCAGCCTTGGTGATTTGTTTGTCCAACTCGTTGTCGAGTGACAGGTTGCAACTGACAGTGGAGCCCAAGTAGGTGAAGCTGCTGGTGACCTCAAGCATTTGGTCATCGATGTTGATGGATGGAGGAGTTGGAACATCCTGACCCATGACTTTCATCTTCTTGATGCTGATGGTTCAGCCAAATTCCTTGCAGGCAGAGGAGAACTGTTTGATCAGCTGTTTGAGGTCGTCTTCAGAGTGAGTGATCAGAGCTGCATCATCTGCAAAGAGCAGTTCTCTGATGAGGATGGTGCAGACTTTTGTCTTTGCTCGTAGTCTGGCCAAGTTGAATAGCTTCCCGTCACTTCTGGTATGCAGATGGATGCCTTCTGTGGAGTTTTTGAATGCAAAGTTCAGCAGTAGGGAAAAGAAGATACCAAAGAGAGTTGATGCTAAAAGACATCCTTGTTTGATGCCACTCTTGATAACAAAGGGCTCTGAGGTCTCTCCATCGTAGCTGACTACACCCAGCATGTCGTCATGAAAGGAGGCAATGATGCTGAGCAACTGTGGGGGGCAGCCAATTTTGCTTAGGAGTTGGAAAAGACCTCTTCTGCTCACTAAGTCAAAGGCTTTGGTGAGATCGATGAATGCAATATACAGTGGCATCTGTTGTTCCCGGCACTTCTCCTGGAGTTGTCAAACAGAGAAGATCATGTCCACCATTGATCTCTGAGCTCTGACAGTGCATTGGGACTTAGGGTAGATACGGTTGGCGAGAACTTGTAGTCGGCTGAGTACCACCCTAGCAAAGACTTTGCCAACAATGCTTAGCAGTGAAATTCCTCTATTGTTATTGCAGTCACTGTGGTTGCCCTCGTTTTTATACAGAGTGACAATCTTGGCATTTCGCATGTCTTGTGGTACCTTGCCCTCTCTCCAGCAGAGAAGGAGCAGCTCATACAGTGGTTCCAGCAGGGCCTGTTTTCCACATTTAAATGTGGAAATGTGGAGTAAATGAATTAATGTATATGTGATAATTCTGCAAAACAGGACTTGAGAGTGGTATAAATTCTTTTATTTTGCTGACTTTTTAGGTTGCAGATGACAAAGTGTTTGGCTGTTTGGTGCAGATACCAAGGCAAGTTATTACCATTAACGCAGTGGAGATTATCCATGTTTGAGTAATGCTTCATAAAAATACATAATAACAGACATAGAGATAGACATCAAATGATAACTCACTTCAATGACAGACAATAAGATCTCAGGAGCGGAGGATCCCAGCGCCATTAGTGTTAAGTTGGACACAGTCTCATTCCAGATGCGTACTGTAGCCACCGTTGTCTCTCCATTGGGCATAGTGATGGTAACTTCTTTCTCCTGAAGAACAAAGCTAGTTATGACAGTTTTGGTAAAACGATAAGAAGAAGAAGAGTGGAGGATGCAATGAAATGTGGGTTAAAAAATGAAGGCATGGTCTGAAGTTTCTAGACCCAGACCCTATCCTGGGATAGACAAGGTGGGAATGCAACCTGGATCTATTAGAGAGTACCATGCACACACATGAAACTTGAAAGTGTAAAACTATCCAGGCCCTGATAGCACTCTATTACTCTTGCTATTGTTCCCTCACAGCTCTAGGATTGATTTGATCCCAAGCTCTTGTTACTCCAGTAATGACTGAACGTAATAATCCAACTATTAGATGATGTCCCCAGCCATCCATCCATCCATTCATTATCTGTAATCACTTATCCTGTGCAGGGTCGCAGGCAAGCTGGAGCCTATCCCAGCTGACTATGGGCGACAGGCGGGGTACACTCTGGACAAGTCGCCAAATCATCGCAGGGCTGACACATAGAAACAACCACTCACATCCACACCTACAGTCAATTTAGGGTCACCAATTAGCCTAACCTGCATGTCTTTGGACTGTGGGGGAAACCGGAGCACCCAGAGGAAACCCACACAGACACAAGGAGAACATGCAAATTCCACACAGAAAGGCCCCAGTCGGCCACTGGGCTCAAACCCAGAACCTTCTTGTTGTGAGGCGACAGTGCTGACCACTACACCACCGTTCTGCCCCAACCCCAGGCATGTCTTTTGGTTTTCAGAATGTATAGAATTGGATATACTGTCTAACAACCAGTTAACTGTCTTACCTGTGATGTAATAACCTCAATAGATGCCATAAAGCGATCTGCAATGATAGATACACCCAGGAACATGTACATCAGAGAGATGAAATAGACAACAGCACGGGCAATCTTGTCTCCGAGTCCAGGGTTGTTAGGACTCCACACAGGCAGGAGGACACCTGGTTTACACTTCACCACCTCACCACAGCGCTTCGAAGTGGCATTATTGGACAACATATTATCATATGACTCCAGCCCTTTGGGGTTAATACTCAGCTCTTCCTCTCTTTGGGACTCTAGAGTGCAGAATGGAAGGTGGGAGAGGAGAAGGCACAAAGATAGAAGGAAAACAGCAGAGCTGAGAGAAGATGGTGCCATGGCTTCTATCCTCAGGCAGTGACGATGTGTTGTGAAACGGAGACAAAAAAGGAGAGGAAGCAGCCCACCTGAAAAATGAGAGAGTGTAACACAGAGAACATACAGAAAGTCAGAAATACAGTAACACCAAACCACAGGTTCAAATCATCACAGGTTTATATTCATGTGCTCATTGTAATACACTACAATTTCTACTGCAACAGTTAATTCAACAAGGGACTTGTATGAAATACAATGCAAATAATCTCAGAATTTATTTGCTATGCACAATACTTATATGATAGGCAGATTATGTTTTTTTTCACAAGGGGTTCTTCAAAGATTCTTTAAGGTTTCACTGAATAATAAAGGGTTCTAATTTCTGATGGAGAAAGATTCTCTTGCAAGGTTGTTTACAGAATCTTTAGCTGCAAGCAGCAATCTGCGGGGTCCAAGCACTCTTTACAAACAGTGCCCCCAGTAGTGAATTCTTACCAAGTTGTACAGGACATTAAAGACACTATGGATGAGCAGGTTTCCTAAAAACAGATCAATGCTAAGCCTTTAGTATGCCTGCTATAAGCTATCACTTATAGAAGCAAGCTATTTATCATCATGCTATCTATTATCACCCGAATGAGAATGGGTTCCCTGTTGAGTCTGGTTCCTTTCAAGGGTTCTTCCTCTTTGTCATCTCAGGGTTTTTTTTTTCCTTGCCACTGTTGCCTCAGGCTTGCTCATTAGGGGTAAATTCATGAGTTCATATGTTCAAAATCTTTATTTGTCTGTATTGTTATAAGCACTATACAAATAAATTGACTTGACTTGACCATCTAGTCTAATGGTAGTCATGTTTTGTAAGTAATCATTTCATGATTAGGAATTCATTTACTGATTCCTATAATGATTTAGGCGACATGGTGCTGTAGTGGTTAGCACTGTCGCCTCACAGCGAGAAAGTTCTGGGTTTGAGCCCAGCAGTCGGCGAGGGTCTTTCTGTGTGGAGTTTGCATGTTCTCCCCATGTCTGCATGGGTTTCCTCCGGGTGCTCCGGTTTCCCCCACAGTCCAAAGACATACAGGTTAGGCTAATTGGTGGCTCTAAATTGACTGTAGGTGTGAGTGTGAATGGTTGAGAGGAGAAAACCCTTATAATAATCCAGTAGAAGGCAACGGGAAATCACTACTGTAATGTTCCCGAAAAACTCTGATGTCTGAAGCTGTCAGAGCAGCCATGTCACTGTAGTGATATGCCAAAATGGATGGATAATGATTCAGTTGACCAAATTTCAGCTTGGTCAGACTTGTGGTTTCTAAGAAAGTTATTTGGCTGTCAAGTTTCGCACCAGAAAAGCATTTGCTCTATGGTCTGGAGATCACAAGTCTGAATCCTGGCCATACCATTGCCATTTGTGGACAGAAGTCCAAGAGAGCAAAATTTGCCCTGCTCTCTGGGTAGGCGCTGGCCCCCAGCAATCACAATGACACTAACCAATCATGGGAATTTATGAGCTCATGTATGCGAAAAAAGATACGGTTCGTTGGTTGGTTTCATGTGTCTCAAATGAAACACTCGCCTGTATTGGTAGCTTTCATGCTGTATGGGTGGGTACCGTAGGTGGGAATTGGCTAAGACTAAATTAGGGAGAAATTTGGGGAAGGGGGGGAGAGTTGTTTGAATTTAACCTTATGCCTATGGACGACCACACCCCCACCTCTGCCAAAGTCCTTAGAACCTTGTCCTGAACATGGCTTTTAAAGTTTGTGCAAGTCTGTGCAACAAATCATGAGTTATGTCTGTTTGAGTAAAGCAAGCTCACGCAACTAGGACTAATGGCATCCATATTGTTTGCAGATGTCAACATGTTTTTGATAACTACTGAGGTTAAGATTCCACTTACATTTGGACAATTTGACACCGATTTTGTGAAGATATGCCAAAAATAATAGAATATAGATTGCACATGGTACATTACAATAATGGCATTTAGCAGATGCTCTTATCTAGAGTGACATACAATGCTCCCAGAGCAGCCCAGGAAGCAGTTGGGGTTACAGTGGTGCTTGAAAGTTTGTGAACCCTTTAGAATTTTCTATATTTCTGCATAAATATGACCTAAAACATCATCAGATTTTCACACAAGTCCTAAAAGTAGATCAAGAGAACCCAGTTAAACAAATGAGACAAAAATATTATACTTGGTCATTTATTTATTGAGGAAAATTAATATTACATATCTGTGAGTGGCAAAAGTATGTGAACATCTAGAATTAGCAGTTAATTTGAAGGTGAAATTAGAGTCAGGTGTTTTCAATCAGTGAGATGACAATCAGGTGTGAGTGGGCACCCTGTTTTATTTAAAGAACAGGGATCTATCAAAGTCTAATTTTCACAACACATGTTTGTGGAAGTGTATCATGGCACGAACAAAGGAGATTTCTGAGGACCTCAGAAAAAGTGTTGTTGATGCTCATCAGGCTGGAAAAGGTTACAAAACCATCTCTAGTGTTCGGACTCCACCAATCCACAGTCAGACAGATTGTGTACAAATGGAGGAAATTCAAGACCATTGTTACCCTCCCCAGGAGTGGTTGACCAGCAAAGATCACTCCAAGAGCAAGGCATGTAATAATCGGCGAGGTCACAAAGGACCCCAGGGTAACTTCTAAGCAACTGAAGGCCTCTCTTACACTGGCTAATGTTAATGTTCATGAGTCCACCATCAGGAGAACACTGAACAACAATGGTGCGCATGGCAGGGTTGCAAGGAGAAAGCCACTGCTCTCCAAAAAGAACATTGCTGCTCGTCTGCAGTTTGCTAAAGATCACATGGACAAGCCAGAAGGCTATTGGGGAAATGTTTTGTGGACAGATGAGACCAAAATAGAACTTTTTGGTTTCAATGAGAAGTGTTATGTTTGGAGAAAGGAAAACACTGCATTCCAGCATAAGAACCTTATCCCATCTGTGAAACATGGTGGTGGTAGTATCATGGTTTGGGCCTGTTTTGCTGCATCTGGGCCAGGACGGCTTGCCATCATTGATGGAACAATGAATTCTGAATTATACCAGCAAATTCTAAAGGAAAATGTCAGGACATCTGTCCATGAACTGAATCTCAAGAGAAGGTGGGTCATGCAGCAAGACAACGACCCTAAGCACACAAGTCGTTCTACCAAAGAATGGTTAAAGAAGAATAAAGTTAATGTTTTGGAATGGCCAAGTCAAAGTCCTGAACTTAATCCAATCGAAATGTTGTGGAAGGACCTGAAGCGAGCAGTTCATGTGAGGAAACCCACCAACATCCCAGAGTTAAAGGTGTTCTGTATGGAGGAATGGGCTAAAATTCCTCCAAGCCAGTGTGCAGGACTGATCAACAGTTACTGGAAATGTTGAGTTGCAGTTATTGCTGCACAAGGGGGTCACACCAGATACTGAAAGCAAAGGTTCACATACTTTTGCCACTCACAGGTATGTAATATTGGATCATTTTCCTCAATAAATAAATAAATGACCAAGTATAATATTTTTGACTCATTTGTTTAACTGGGTTCTCTTTATCTACTTTTAGGACTTGTTTGAAAATTTGATGATGTTTTAGGTTATATTTATGCAGAAATATAGAAAATTCTTAAGGGTTCACAAATTTTCAAGCACCACTGTAGGTGCCTTGCTCAAGAGTACTACAACCATTCCTGCTGGTCCAGGGAATAAAACCAGCAACCTTTTGGTCCCAAAGCTGTTTCTCTAACCACTAGGCCATGAGATTGATATTTAGATATATCACTTAAGCTTCATGATCATGCCTCAAGTCTATCCATGCCAAATGTCTGCTGAGAGCTGACTAGCTGATGGAGACCATGTTCTTAAACAATCAGATCATCATCAGAAACCTTCTTACAAGTTAAGGCAAAGGTCCAGTACACCAAGTTTCAGCTCAAATCAGACTTACGGTTCCTCAAAAAACGTTATTTGAACTTAATCCCACCTCCTATGGATGACCATGCAACAACCTTTGCATACATACTCGTCATATATTCTTTTTTTTTTTGGTTCAATTTCCACCCCACTGTGCAGACACCAAATTTGACACCAAATTTGTGAAGATATGCCTAAAAATCTAGATATGCCTTAAAATCTAAGTGGGCAGAACTCAATGCTTCTTGGGGCTTTTTAGTTATTTCTAATAATCTGTAATAATATCTGTCACAGGTATTTGTCACATCAATCATGTCCGAAGTATCTATAAATATAGGACATACTAGACTACAAGTTTATCTCACATTCTTTCCTGCTATGTCATTTACTTATTCCATCCATACATCAACAACTGTCATGTGCAATTAAGATGGTTGGGTTTTAGAGCCAGGTTACCAGATTGCCCTCCAGTTAGGAAATCACTCTTATTAGAGCACAGCCAGAAGCCATTTTCGCCCCAGTAATCATGTCATCAATCACCTGTCTCACTGTTAGACACATTTTATATTCATTCTTTTGGCCAAGTTGGAGAGTTTGAAGCACTGACAAATTTGGCAGAGAGCCATCTGCATCCACTCAGTGGGTTCATATTGTTTTTTTGGGTGGAATTATATTTTGGGGAGAAAATGAAGATAAACTTTAGACAAAATAAATAAGCTGGTGTTTGCTTCCTGAGAGCATGAGCAACACAAGCAGAGCAGTGTCTCAAACCATACTAGAAGCATCTTCACACTGAATGTTTCACTGTGCACAAAGTTATGAATGTAGTCCAAATGAGAAAACACCATAATTTAATCCAGTAAGAATCATCTAGATACCTTTTTTGCAAGTGATGTACCAGTAAGTTTGCAAAAAGTCCTACAGTACATTATTTGCAATAAATATTACTGCCATGTTTCTCATTCGTTTAGTCTCATTCACCTGGACCACTTGTACGTACATAATATGGAGCTATTGTTTCACAGCTTGTGACAATAGTTGACATCACAGGTGTCCTGTATGGCAAAGCAGGAGGATAGGCTCCTCTCATCCTCTTCTAATTCCATGTGTGGACTTTTAAAACATTGTGAGTACTTTTTTCATGGAATGCGACAGCGCTCTATAGTGACCATTAGCGGTGAACCAATTTTTCCTTGTCTAGTCACCGAGCAGGCCTGTGGCTATGTGCCATTAGTGTGGTTAAATGGTTTTCCTTTTCCATATGATGCACAATAGATGTATATAATAGTGTGTGATAGGTGTGATTCGGACATCCCCTATATTGACTGCCATGCTCTGCTGGGGGATGTAAAACCCTGAATTTGAGTCTGGTCTGATTGAAACAGCTAGCTAGTCTCAAACAGCTACATTAAGTGATGACTGATACCAAACAGGAAGCCTAGAAAGTGTCTGAGCTATTTTCAAGGTCAATAACTGACCTGATGGAAGACATGGAATGAAACTAGACAAGTCAGATGTGTATGCCCTTCAAAAGAGCTCTTCTTGTAGAGGAAAGTCCCTTCATCCTCATTATTACTTATGAAAGGAGTGACAGAATGATACGGTATGTCCACAAAGTGCAGACTGTCAGACAGAAATTGATCCACCATATTAGCAGAAGGCTTGGTCTGAAATCAAATGTGGCAGGCATGGTACTATGAAACCCAGAGCTTCAAATGCACTGTTTCACACAAACCATAGGATTTAGAAAGGCCTTAGTTCAGAAGACCCTAAACACCATGCCACCTGTTCTAGATAATATGATGGATCACGACAAGAGCCTCCATAGGGACAAGGGCTTTGATAAGGGCCTCCATAGTATCAGACCCCAACAGTTATTTCCCAATCAAAAACAGATTGAAATGGTCTACCACACAGATGGTCTACAAGGGGTTCTACTTAACTTAATTTGTTTTTCAGAAGAAGGATGGCAGTTTTTGGCCAATTCTATGTTAAAGAGGGCTAATTGGACAAGTTCTTGAAATACCCTCCATTTTCATTTGCTAACGGTGTCAGATGTGGTTCAAACTGTGCAACTCTAGGACTGGTTCAAACCAATAGATCTGCATGAAATTTATTTCCTTTAACAGAATTACAGTTGGTAAACATTCTTAGTTAATACTAGTGTTTTTACATATGCTATATGTCTAGAATAGCCAACGCAAGGTCAGATATCAAAGGGACACCCAGAAGAGTAAAATGAAGCAGATACTCTGGAGAGAGTAACAATAAAATAAAGGCAATGCGACATGGTAAAAAAAAAACTATACAGTGTCTTGCAAAAGTATTCATTCCCCTTGGTGTTTGTCCTGTTTTGTCGTATTACAAGCTGGAATTAAAATGGATTTTTGGAGGCTTAGCACCATTTAATTTACACAACATGCCTACAACTTTAAAGGTGCACACTGTTTTTTTTTATTGTAACACAAACAATAATTAAGAGGGAAAAACAGAAATCTGGAGTGTGCATAGGTATTCACCCCTCTCAAAGTCAATACTTTGTAGAGCCACCTTTTGCTACAATTACAGCTGCAAGTCTCTTGGGGTATGTCTCTATTAGCTTAGCACATCTAGCCACTGGGATTTTTGCCCATTCCTCAAGGCAAAACTGCTCCAAGTCCTTCAAGTTAGATGGGTTGCGTTGGTGTACAGCAATCTTCAAGTCATGCTGCAGATTCTCAATTGGATTGAAGTCTGGGCTTTGATTAGACCATTCCAAGTCATTTAAATGTTTCCCTTTAAACCACTCCAGTGTAGCTTTAGCAGTATGTTTAGGGTCATTGTCCTGCTGGACTGTTAACCTTCATCCCAGTCTGAAACTTCTGGCTGACTCAAACAGGTTTTCCTCCAGAATTGCCCTGCATTTAGTGCCATCCATCTTTCCTTCAGTCCTGACCAGCTTTCCTGTCCTTGCAGATGTAAAATATCCCCACAGCATGATGCTGCCACCACTATGCTTCATTGTAGGGATGGTGTTCTCAGGGTGTTGGGTTTGTGCCACACATGGCATTTCCCATGATGGCCAAAAAGATCAATTTTAGTCTCATTTGACCAGAGAATCTTCTTCTGTGTGTTTGGGGAATCTGCCACATGCTGTGGGGCAAACTTTAAACATGTTTTCTTCAGCAATGGCTTTTTTCTGGCCACTCTTCCATAAAGCCCCGTTCTGTGGGGTGTACAGCTTAAAGTGGTCCTATGGACAGATACTCCAACCTCTGCTGTGGATCTTTGCAGCTCCTTCAGTGTTATCTTTGGTGTCTTTGTTGCATCTCTGATTTAGGCCCTCCTTCCCCGGTCTGTGAGTTTTGGTTGGCGGCCTTCTTTTGTCAGGTTTGTAGTGGTGCCATATTCTTTCCATTTTGCTATAATGGATTTAATGGTGCTCCCTGGGATATTCAAAGTTTGGGATATTTTTTATAACCCAACCCTGATCTATACTTCTCCACAACTTTGTCTCTGACCTGTTTGGAGGCTCCTTGGTTTTCATGTTGCTTGCTTAGTAGTGTTGCAGAGTCAGGGTCCTTCCAGAACAGGTTGATTTATACAGACATCATGTGACAGATCATGTGACACTTTGATTGCACACAGGTGGATCTTAATCAACTAATTATGTGACTTATGAAGTGAATTGGTTGGACCAGCTCTGATTTAGGGGTTTCATACAATAGGGGGTGAGTACTTATGCACACTCCAGATTTGTTTTTTCATCTTAATTATAGTCTGTGTCACAATAAAACAACAATGTGCACCTTTAAAGTGGTAGGCATGTTGTGTAAATCAAATGGTGCTAACCCTCCAAAAATCCATTTTAATTCCAGCCTGTAATGCGACAAAACAAGACAAACATCAAGGGGGATGAATACTTTTGCAAGGCATGGTATATATTCTATGCAGGCTTGTAGTACTCGAATCTGACTTGTGCCCTAATTTTAAGGACTCATGACTCAACTTGGACTTGAGCACTGATGACTCGGACTTGAACTTGGACTCGTGCATTAACTGCATTTGGACTCGTAAACTGGAGACGAGGACTCAGATTTTTTTCTTTATTTTTTGTACCATGCCATAATAATTTGGCATATTTATATCTACATTAATTTTTGTACTAATTTCATGCAAGTGTGTCACACCTGCGCATCTTGGCGCATGTATCGTATAGACTCTCAGGTGTGCTCCAGACAGCGCGCGCGCCAAGTGGGCTCTCTCTCTCGCGTGCGCACCGTAAACGACTCACACCTACACCTACAATCAGCGTGCCTATATAAAAACTGTGAAAACACAATTACTTCGCGAAGTATTGAGTTGCGTTGCTGACACATTACCAAGCCTGATTTCCTTATTTGGTTCCCTGATCCCCGATTTCCTCGTTCTCGCCTTTGATTCTGCCGACTCTACGATAGCCTGTTCATGCCTCGCATGACCTACTGCCTGTTTCACTGTTTTACGATTTTGCCTGCCATTCTGGATTGTTTACCTGTCTTCACTTGTATTAATTAACACACCTTCTGCACTTACATCCATCTCCCAACCATCTCTGACAGAATACTTCACACTCCCTGACAAAGAGAATGCACATTCACATGTTCGTACGTCATGTTCAGGAAAAAATAATGTTAATGGCACTAAAACAGCCACCATCAAATGATGCGGTTGGAGTCTTGTTCTCAGACTCAACTTGGATCAATAGTGGGCTTGACTTGGACTCAACTCAAAATTTTTTTCATGACTCGGACTTGAACAGTGGGGACTCGAGACTGGCCTCAGACTCAAGGTTTAGTGACTCGACTACAACACTGCTTCTATGAACATAAAACCAAGTCATGCCATCAAAAGTGTGCATTTTGTTAAGTTTATTTTTTGTTTTATGATTGCTTCAGCATGGTTTTGAAAACAGGGCTCATTTTCCCAAAACACTCATCCTACAAAATGAAGCACTGCATTCAAAACAACATAAACACTTCTCAAACCTTTGCACTAAATGGCACACAATTCATATTACCACATTTTTGTCCAACCAGCTACACACTGTTGTGCTCAATCAAAAGCACTTTCATCTTTGGTGGGCTTATCATCATAGCTATGGATGCAGAAAGAAATTGTTGAAGTCTCCAGAAATATATGCAGAAACACACATACTGTTGAAACAAATCATTTTATTATTCTCCACAGCACATCAAATCAGTCAATCAATCAAATCCACAGCACAGCCTACATTACAGTTATAGGAACACAAAATATGCTCTGTCAAATACAGTGAATAGAGAAGGAAAATATTTTTAAAAAAATCAAGAAAGTACAGGAAATGAAAATATTTAGGCTGCTTCTCACTACCTAGCTGGGTCTGGCCACAGCATCTCATTAACATCATATGTACTATCTTCCCTGATGAGACAGTGGGGGAAGAGGTGTCAGGAGTGTCATATCCAGCTCTGGACAGCACCCACATCGATATCATCACATACCTCTTCCATTGGCTGAAGAAGAACCTCTGCACATCGGGCTGATGATCGGACACCTTCCACCACCATGCCAAAAAGATCTCTTCAACTGGATTGAGCAATGGTGAGTAGGGTAGAAGGTACTGAATATGAAATTGTGGGTGGTCAATGAACCAGTTTTGGACCAGGGCTGCACGATGGAAGTTGACATTGTCCCACACTGTAACATATCTGTGCTGCTTTGCATCATCCACATGGTCCATTGGTATGACAATGTTGTACAGTCTGTCCAAAAATGTGAAAATGCTGTGTATGTTGTATGGACCAAGGTCAGCATGGTGGAAATGGAGGTTGTGGCAATTGAGTTGCCACAATGGTCAGGAACATCTCCAGTGGCTTTGTGACCAATGATGTTTCTTCCCGTTCTCCTGGTCTTTGTGAGGTTCAAGCTGTCCTCATTGATGAAAATAAACTCGTGCTAAACTCATTAGCACCCATTTCCAGTACTCGCTTAAAGGTAGACTGCCTTTCAGATTGTTTAGGTCATAAAAATAATTTTCCCTGACACCCAATTATTTTTGTTTAGTGGACCGAAAGCTACTGAATTCAAATTACATACTTCCAATTTTATCATTTTTTCCTAAAAGAACAAGTAATGAATTTAAAGTCATGTGGCCCTAAATTCTCTGCTATTTTTTCCTGCTTCACCGTGACCTCATTCAAGATACTACGTCATGCATCACGTGGTGGGCTTTCCCTGTTCGTGCAAGGCTTTGTTGGATACAAATTTGAAACAGCAAAGGAAAATGAAGGACATGAGTGTGCGAATGAAACGTGAAAGACTGACTATAGTAACAGAAAGCAAGAAGAAAAAACGTTATGTTATATACGAAGGAAAGGAAACGCAGGACCAAACTAATAAATATCGGTGCTCAGTGAGCACCTCGGTGTGATCAGCTGTTCGTTTAGCGATAAAATGATGCAACTATCAGTGCACGCTCAAAGGTAAACCTGCGCATGCGCACACACACGGACTTCCTCTGTCTGCTTGACTGCGTGAGGTGAGCGATTTCATGCACATTATTTGCTTGGGAATCCCCTCAAATTAAATAACTTCCCAGCCACACAGTGGCCTGGGGTTTTTTAGATATTACAAAAATAAATATATATCACAATGACCAAATTTCAGAGGTAATTAAATTTCACGGATTTTATGAAATCGAAAGGCCGTCTACTTTTAAAACAAACAAAATAATCAGTCAGTGCACGGTCTTAGTTCAGTACACTGGGGAAAAATGCTGTACTGTATTGAATGTCTCATCTCATTATCTGTAGCCGCTTTATCCTTCTACAGGGTCGCAGGCAAGCTGGAGCCTATCCCAGCTGACTACGGGCGAAAGGCAGGGTACACCCTGGACAAGTCGCCAGGTCATCACAGGACTGACACATAGACACAGACAACCATTCACACTCACATTCACACCTACGGTCAATTTAGAGTCACCAGTTAACCTAACCTGCATGTCTTTGGACTGTGGGGGAAACCGGAGCACCCAGAGGAAACCCACGCGGACATGGGGAGAACATGCAAACTCCACACAGAAAGGCCCTCGCCGGCCACGGGGCTCGAACCCGGACCTTCTCGCTGTGAGGCGACAGCGCTAACCACTACACCACCGTGCCGCCCTGTATTGAATGTGTTGTAGTGAATTTTGTACTTACGTCCACATGTTGATGTCTGAGATCTTTCCGATCTTTCAGAATTTTTCTCAAAGGCTCCGTGTACAGCCGCTCTATGTGCACTTGAGTTCAATGGAGAAAATGGGCCAAGGTCGACTAGCTGATATGCCTGGTGTTGCTGAAAATGGTGTTGTCTCTTATGATGTGGCTTTGGATCTCTCAGAGTCATACCGCATTACTCACCAAAATCAAATTGATTATTGCTGCTACCTGTGCCTCACTGAACATTCGAGCCCTTCTACCATTACGTCGTTGTCTCTCAGTCCTTCCCCACAGTACAGTGTGCACGATTCTTGTACAGGCGTGACATGGCAGCCATTCATGAAGTAAACTGGTGTCACACAGGAACTGATGTATACAGTATGATTTGTGGAATCCTGAATGATGCAAAGTGAATGGAATTTCAGTTTTGTACCTGTACTGTAGGATTCTTAATATCCGGATGACAGACACAGCAATAAAAATGCTCAAATTGGGCTGGACCTTCTATCCATCCTCTCTCATTATCAACACGTTCTTGATAACATGGCCAGCTAACATTTCCCAGATTTCATCGGAAAGCTGTGCCATTCTTTGTCCTTGTCCTCACCCCCGCTCCAGCTCTACCCCTACCTCTCACGCTTCTACCTCTCTCTCTCTCTCACCCTCTCTCCACCTCTTCCTCTCTCTGCTGCCTTTCACTGTTGCAGAAATATACACTCCTGTGGTCTTTGCATCCTGGTTGAAGAGTCAAAAATTAAGCACTTCGATAATTTTCCAGGTGGCATGCATACTGACCGATTGATCCATGGGTGTGGCACTTTGAATGGCAGTGTTTTGAAGTGTAAATGAAATGATTTGATGTCAGAATCCTGTGTCTTGGAGAACCGTGTGCAGTGTATTGACAAAAGCGTCGTGCTGAATTGCAAATTGGGTGCAAAGGAGAAAACGTGTTTTGAGTGATCTAAGGCTACGTCCACACGACAACGGCAACGAGATTTTATTTAAAAAAAATATCGCGTCCAATATGGGCAACGGATCAGTAAAATATCAGGTACATTATGGCAACGCAACGCTTGCTGAAAACGATGCAATACACATGCCACACCTCTACGTGCGCTGTAAGACGGTCCCATCGGAGACACCAGAACAATAGAAGAAGTAGGATGCATGCGCATAAACCCCTTCCTCTACCTGGCGTGAAACACTCACAGGAACAAACACACAACAACAAGAAGAAGATGGCTGTGACTACGCGAGGAAATCGTGCCTTCTGTGTGTACAAATTAGTTTTATTAGTGTGCATAGTTTTATATAACTTAATTTTCTTATTGTGTGTGAACATTTTGAAAAGCATTTTTATATAATTTATATAACTTTTTATATTGTGTGTGAACATTTTGAAAAGCAGTCTTATCCAATAAAAAAAAGAAATTCAAGAAATGGTTCAGTTACTTGTTTATTTAAAAGAAAAGCCGTATACAAAAGTGAATGCAATGCAGTGGTTCATACAAAACAGCGAGAGTGCTGCTTGTTCTAGTCATGTGGTTGCGACGTCATCGTAAACAAATCCGTTCTACTCATCCAGACGACTTCGCAACGGCGCCGTTGCCAGATTTTTCCACTCTGGAACCCGTTCTCAAAAAATATTGTTTTGGGGCACCCAAAACGCCGGTGCTGTGTGGACGCCAGGCCGAAACGATAAACAATTTTATCAGATTCACCTGAATCCGTTGCCGTGTGGACAGCCTCTAAGGTTTGGCTCTCTGAGTGTTGCTCGGTTTCGATAATTGTGTGTGAGCAATTGAAAAAAACCTGTCAAGTGAGGAACCAAAGGTGGAACTGACGTTACCACAGCAACAATAAATCAGCATTTTGAGAACATTCTGATTGTCTTAAGACACCAAAGGTATAATTTGGATAGATTTGGAAACAAGCGTGAGCAAATTTAATACTTAACCTTTGGTCATACAGGCAGCACAGTGGTTAGCACTGCCCTCTCACAGCAAGAAGGTTCTGGGTTTGAGCCCAGTGGTTGACGGGGACCTTTCTGCGTGGAGTTTGCATGTTCTCCCTGTGTCTGTGTGGGTTTCTTCCGGGTGCTCCGGTTTCTCCATCAATATAACAAAATTTTTAAATACTGAAAATCACGGCTTCATATTGTAGTATAAAGTGCTTTAAATTATATAGCAGGTGAACAAAAAAAGATATGCAAAATTCACCATTTATCAGTAGACTGTAAATACAAAGGGTCACGCCCTTAAAAAAAAAAAATAAATAAATAAATGAAAAAAATTACATTTTCATACTTCCCATCACGGGCGGTGTAGTGGTTAGCGCTGTCGCCTCACAGCAAGAAGGTCCGGGTTCGAGCCCCGTGGCCGGCGAGGGCCTTTCTGTGCGGAGTTTGCATGTTCTCCCCGTGGGTTTCCTCCGGGTGCTCCGGTTTCTCCCACAGTCCAAAGACATGCAGGTTAGGTTAATTGGTGGCTCTAAATTGGCCGCAGGTGTGAATGTGAGTGTGAATGGTTGTTTGTCTCTATGTGTGTCAGCCCTGCGATGACCTAGTGACTTGTCCAGAGTGTACCCCGCCTCTCGCCCATAGTCAGCTGGGATAGGCTCCAGCTTGCCTGCAACCCTGCAGAGGATAAGCAGTTATGGATAATAGATGGTCATACGAATTTGTGAACGGAGTTGCTTTTCCTGATAAGACATTTAAATTAAGTGCAAAATTAATCCATTTTCCTGAAGTGCTGTGAAGCTCACCCCAAAGGTAAAACACCCCAAATTCCATATTTATTCAAGAAAATAAGCAAAGCAGACAGAACATGTTTTGCTCATGCGAGAAACCGACCCATCCCTTTTCACAATCCGTGCCTCCATGACTGAAGTGTGAACTTGTGTGCATGTAATTTCCCACCCTCGGTGTAGGGCAGGGTGCACTCACACCAAACGGTGGACTTTCACATTGGACTTTCATATGCCATATAGTACTGGACTTGGTTAACACATGTAATATCAAATAACATTATGACTGCAATCATGACTACCACAAATGTCTTATGGGGAAAAGTCACATGAATTGAAATTTCAGAATTTCATTTACTCCAGAGAAAAACTTGTTTGACATGGTAATGTTTCCACTGGCTGCTGATTACAAACTCCATTTAAAAGTCCTGCTTGGGGAATTTAAAGCTCTAATTGGTTTAGCTTTGGATGTATTTTACTGATTTTCTGAAACATTATATCCCATCCTGGGCACTTCGCTCAACCAAGGCAGGCCTTCTGTTCATCTCACACACTGATCCATAGATTCTTAAGCTCTGAATCTTTCATGACGTTAAAAGTTTCATAAATTCTCATTGTCCGTTGATTAATTATTGCAGATTTGTACATTAATGCACTCCACCATAAACATTCTTTTGACTTCCAGCCATGTAAAATTAGTATTCATTTGCATTCTGAATTACTAATATTAATATTTGCAATATGTGTGTAGAATCACAAGAACTGTATGTGTAGAAAATGAGGCAAAGAACACTTTTATGCTTTATTAACAGCACAAAAGAAAAAGGTGAATGTGCAAAAGAGAAAATCTGTCAGAAACTGAAGCAAAAATAAGCCAAGGATGTAATTAGAGTAGTGAAATGACAGAGAAGGGATTGAATAATTATGCACACACAAATAACAATATTAATTAATCAATCCAAAAAAAGTTTTTTTTTTTTTAAATCTACAGGTTTTAACCCTATGGGGTCTGAGGGTATTTTCTGACACTCTAATGATTTTGGCATGCTCTGATTTTGTTGTCAATTTCAACAAATCTAAGCAGAATTTTTCTCTGTAGTCTGTATGTCATGATTGTACTTTAAAAAAATAACAGATAAATGAAGATGTTGTAAAAAGCAGTTTTAGAACTGTGTTGGAATGTGTGGAAAAAACATGACCTTACCCATTGTGACGAACCATTTTGGTCACTTGAGGTGATTCTGTTCAGTCTTAGGAATGGCTCAAGCACAAAAATTTACATCTGCTCCATTGATTTGGACAGTTAACTGACCATCAAAACATTTATGTCCTATTGTTTTGGGATAAAGGGTTGGCAGTGGGAGGGGTATTCAATGAGAAGGGAAAAAAATTCCATTCCATTCCATGAGAAGAGTGAAAACCCCTCCCACTGCCAACTCTTAATCTCATCAGGTCAAGTCCCAATGGGTAAGGTCACGTTTTTCACACATTCCAACACAGTTCTAAAACTGATTTTTACAACACCTTCATATATCTGGTATTTGACTTTATTTTGGTATTTGACTCGATTCAGTGTGTCTTGAAATTAACTCTTGTTTTATTCAGCTCAGAGCCACAACCAACTCTGTTATACAATTACTCTGTAATTTTGCTCCCACTCCAACTCCACATTTTACGCTCTAAACTCAAAATAGAGCAAAATTAACTATTTTTGAGGAAAATACTTTTAACTCTGGGGAAAAAAAATGCTCAGTCATTTTTCCTGTGTATGCACTACAGTGCGCACATATCAACCAATCTGCTCATCAGAAATAGAAGAAATATTTACACTTACTCGAATTGATCTGTTGTATCGAGTCGAAGTAAAAAAAAAGGCACCGCTCATCATCAGTGTTGCAGTTCTCAAGACTGAATTGAATCGCTGTCCTGAATCATGAATTGAATCATGAATTGAATTGCTGTCCTGAATCATCCAAAGCACATAAAATATGTGTGCCATCTCGAAACAAGTTTTACCTCCAAATAACCTAAAATATGTCTGACATTTGATCCTGTTTATGGTGGGCATTCCCACCGTGAAAGAGAAACTAATCGAAACCGAAAGAGTGAAAGTGATCATCATGCCGTTAACATGGGAACAGTCTTTTATGGATGTGTAAATATGCGCTCAGCGCTCCGACTCCGGTGTGACTGAGTAAGGTAACAAGTTTTATGTTTCATCTAATTTAGGTCATTTAAAAACTATAATATTATTTGGCAGTGGGCACATAGGAAAGTGTAAAGTATAAAGATTCTGTCAATACGTTTATTGTGCTTGTATGATGAAAAACTCGAATAAATTTATCTAAATCCATGACCTACTCATTCTAAACCTGCCGAGTTTCACCAGTGAAGCTTTCGACCCCAGAGGGTTCATTAAAAATTCGTAGTTTCATCAGTCACAAAGGATGTTTAACGGCATGAACTCTGAATAAAGCCGGTTTAAAAACAGGTCCTTAATCTGGATTTACAGAAGCTGCATTCTTGTTACCTTCTGGAACATTTTCCCAGAGTTTACATGTCATGGAAGTACAAATTCTACCATCTACCACCATTTGAGCTGTAACTGATTTTAGATATTAATAATAAACCTGCTTCAGCTGAATGAAGTGTTCCAGATGGGTTATACAGTTCCAGAAAATCAGTGTGATAAGCATGAGATTATCATATAATTCGAGTTTTATACCGTATATCATGTGTGAAGTAAATTGAATAAAACTGGAGTAATGGGATTATTGAAGAAAAGAGAAAGTAGAGGCTTGAAGGTTATGAGCAAGAACCAAAATGAATGAGAGATTAATCAGAAAAAGGCATGGGGGTTGAGAGGATCGTTTGAAACGGTGAGTGCACAGGGGTTGCAAAAACACACCGCCTTATTAGGAGGCAAGGAATGTGAAATATACACAGACTACTAGAATACAGCCGTGTTTCATTCACAGACAGCAAGAAGGAGGGAGGGCGGGATGGCGGGCTGACACGGTACAAAAGCCAGACACATACAGAGCAGGTACATGGATAATGTGCAGGGCTGTATAGTCTGGACTGTGTACAAGCGTCTTTGTCTTTTCGTCAGGATTAAATTGGAAATCCGTTAATATTATAACGTTGGTTACGGTTGCTTTCATGTGCTGTCTGTAGAATGATGTTAAAAACACTTCTGATTTTATTTTTCCATGTATAATTCAGCACTCAAATTTATATTAATTTTGTAAACTCTCTTTCTCTCTCTCTCTCTCTCACACACACACACACACACACACACACACACACACACACACACACACACACACACACACACACACACACAGAGTCAGTGCATCAGCAGATAGAAGATGGTGTGCAAATCATCAAGGAATTACATCTTTATGTGTCTGAATTGTTTTTGACTGCCTGTTCTTCACTTAATGAGTAAAAGGTCAAGACAGACATATCAACTCTCATTACAGTCAGAGAGAGAGAGAGAGAGAGAGAGACACTACTTGCAAAACTCTGCTACAGTCCTGGAGCACAGAAGGACCTTGTAACGTTTCAGTTTGTGTGCTATTTTCTTTTTATTCGAAACATTCCATTAAACACACTGTATATGGATTTGTCATGCTTTTTGTACATACTGTGCAATCTAAACCTGATCAATGAATGTTAATACTGTATCTGTTGATATAGATATAGTTTACACTGTAAAAACATTCAATTATACATTTACACTAACATAAAGCGACTTATGTACGATTTTCAGTCCAATTTTTTTTTCTATCGTGACAAAAACTGCACGACTTGTGACAAAGAAAAAGTAAGTAAGCTCTAGGATATCTATTTAAACCTACCAACATTATATACTGAGCTAGACTTTACAAACCATTCCAAAAATTCCCCTAGCTTTATCTCCAATGTAAAAGTATTGCACTTACATTGTTTTAGTTAGCTATAGCCAGGTTCTTGCCTAAACTGATCATCAGTTTTTCTTTGGCTAATCAGACACAAGGTACACCACCACTCTTGCCAGGCCAGTTGACAATCTTGCTCAAGGGCACTTGAGCCAGTCCTGCTGGTTCAGAGAATTGAACCAGCAACCTTTTGGTCCCAAAACTGGCTCTCTAACCATTTGGCGATGGCTTCCCCCTACGTTGTTTTGCTAAAATAAATGAAGCTATTATTATTATTATTATTATTATTAAAACATGAGGTAACAAAATAATGCAAGAAATCAAGAAATGTAAAACTTCACCATACGAGGTTACTTTGCTGCTTCGTGTAAATTCATCACATTCCTTTTGTGAAATAAAAAAAACACCATTTTTTTATTAATTCATCATAAATTCAGCTGCCTAATTTTACAGTAATGTTAATGGCGATTGTCTGACTGCAGTATCGTTAGAAGCTAGACATTAAAGGTAGAAAATCTGCCTTTCAGATTTTTCAAGTGTAGGTCATAAAAAGAATTTTCCCCGACACCCAATTATTTTTGTTTAGTGGACCGAAAGCTACTGAATTTGAATCACAGACTTCCAATTTTATTAGTGTGTTTTTTTTAATAGAAAAATTAATGAATTTAAAGCCACATGGCCCTAAATTCTCTGCTATTTTTTCCTGCTTCATCATGACCTCATTCAAGATACTATGTCATGCGTCACGTGGTGGGCTTTTCCCGTTCGCGCAAGGCATTGTGGGATACAAATTTGAAATGGGAGAGAAAAATGGAGGACGAGAGTGTGCGAATGACATGTGAAAGACCGACGACAGTAACGGAAAGCGAGAAGAAAAGACGTTATGCTATATACGAAGAAAAGGAAACGCAGGACCAAACTAATAAATATCGGCGCTCAGCGAGCACCTCGGTGTGATCAGCTGTTTGTTTAGCGACGGAATGATGGAACTGTCAGTGAACGGTTAAAGGTAAACCGGCACATGTGCATACATACGTACTTCCTCTGTCTGCTTGACTGCGCGAAGCAAGCGATTTCATGCACATTATTTGCTTTAATCCCCTCAAATTAAATAACTTCCCAGCCACAGAATGGCCTGATATTTTGTGAGATATTACAGAAATAAACATGTATCACAATGACCACATTTCAGAGTGAACTAAATTTCACCGATTTTATGAAATCAAAAGGCCGTCTCGCTTTAAAGCTTTATATATTATCCTAGAATATAAATATGCACGAGTCTGCATATTTTTCCACAATATCAACAAGGCTACACTGTCAAACTGTAAAACACATTTAAAGTATTAAACAGGCAGTTCATGATATATCATGTGATGATAAATCGAGAGACAAATGGATGATGATTCAGATTGATGAAATAAAAAAATGAATGACATCGCGTAAATTTCTTTGTGTTTCCTTGCTGTAATTGTGTTGTTCAGGAAGCAGACGGTGTAATAACGTACAATCGCAGGAATGCATATGACTTCAGTGCAGGCGGAAGTAACTCAGCTCTAATGCCAGCGAAAAACACAAAAAACAGATGTGATATGTGGAAGAGCTAGTGATTGACTGTACAAATCATAAGATTTCAGCAACAAGTCACACACAGATGATTCATTCACCTCTTAATGCTGTTTTTAAGACCTTGTTGACTGATTTTATTTTTTTAAGGAGTTGCAGGTGCTTCTTAGCAGTTTTGCTTTCAGAATAAATCAGACTTGTGATCAGTATTGTGTGAAGCACAATGTGCTGTTACTATCAGAGCTGCCAACATCTCAGCCACTGAATAAATTTTGCTTTGATTAACTGAATAGCGAAAGCGAGGCTTTCGGCTCAGCTGGTTGTCACAGCAGCATGTCCCTGTGATGTCTCATTAACGCTTATGTTAGCACGTTAGCTCTGGGGCTCTGAAAAGGGCAGGTTCAGTAATGAGAGATCTCGGTTTCCTGTAAAGGACATCATCCCCAATTTAATCTCCTCTTATTTCCGACCAGCACGGGTACAGAGAGTTAGTTTCTTTTCAGGAAAGGAAGTATTACAGAGAGCGCTAAGACAAACACTTGTCAGTGTCAGGTCACTCATACAGCCAAAGTAGACTTTCATTTTTAATTAACCCTGTACACTCTCCAGAAAAAGTGTGATTGTATGATGGTAGATGAATTAATGTCAAATCAATTCCTTTAACCACAATTCTCATTTCTCATTTCTTCAACTTCTGTGATTTCAGCATGAAGGCTTACTTACAACCCCAATTTGAAAAAAGTTGGAACAAAGTACAAATTGTAAATAAAAACAGAATGCAATGATGTGGAAGTTTCAAAATTCCATATTTTATTCAGAATAGAACATAGATGACATATCAAATGTTTAAACTGAGAAAATGTATCATTTAAAGAGAAAAATTAGGTGATTTTAAATTTCATGACAACAACACATCTCAAAAAAGTTGGGACAAGGCCATGTTTACCACTGTGAGACATCCCCTTTTCTCTTTACAACAGTCTGTAAACGTCTGGGGACTGAGGAGACAAGTTGCTCAAGTTTAGGGATAGGAATGTTAACCCATTCTTGTCTAATGTAGGATTCTAGTTGCTCAACTGTCTTAGGTCTTTTTTGTCGTATTTTCCGTTTTATGATGCGCCAAATGTTTTCTATGGGTGAAAGATCTGGACTGCAGGCTGGCCAGTTCAGTACCTGGACCCTTCTTCTACGCAGCCATGATGCTGTAATTGATGCAGTATGTGGTTCGGCATTGTCATGTTGGAAAATGCAAGGTCTTCCCTGAAAGAGACGTCGTCTGGATGGGAGCATATGTTGCTCTAGAACCTGGATATACCTTTCAGCATTGATGGTGTCTTTCCAGATGTGTAAGCTGCCCGTGCCACACGCACTAATGCAACCCCATACCATCAGAGATGCAGGCTTCTGAACTGAGCGCTGATAACAACTTGGGTCGTCCTTCTCCTCTTTAGTTCGAATGACACGGCGTCCCTGATTTCCATAAAGAACTTCAAATTTTGATTCGTCTGACCACAGAACAGTTTTCCACTTTGCCACAGTCCATTTTAAATGAGCCTTGGCCCAGAGAAGACGTCTGCGCTTCTGGATCATGTTTAGATACGGCTTCTTCTTTGAACTATAGAGTTTTAGCTGGCAACGGCGGATGGCACGGTGAATTGTGTTCACAGATAATGTTCTCTGGAAATATTCCTGAGCCCATTTTGTGATTTCCAATACAGAAGCATGCCTGTATGTGATGCAGTGCCGTCTAAGGGCCTGAAGATCACGGGCACCCAGTATGTTTTTCCGGCCTTGACCCTTACGCACAGAGATTCTTCCAGATTCTCTGAATCTTTTGATGATATTATGCACTGTAGATGATGATATGTTCAAACTCTTTGCAATTTTACACTGTCAAACTCCTTTCTGATATTGCTCCACTATTTGTCGGTGCAGAATTAGGGGGATTGGTGATCCTCTTCCCATCTTTACTTCTGAGAGCCGCTGCCACTCCAAGATGCTCTTTTTATACCCAGTCATGTTAATGACCTATTGCCAATTGACCTAATGAGTTGCAATTTGGTCCTCCAGCTGTTCCTTTTTTGTACCTTTAACTTTTCCAGCCTCTTATTGCCCCTGTCCCAACTTTTTTGAGATGTGTTGTTGTCATGAAATTTCAAATGAGCCAATATTTGGCATGAAATTTCAAAATGTCTCACTTTCGACATTTGATATGTTGTCTATGTTCTATTGTGAATACAATATCAGTTTTTGAGATTTGTAAATTATTGCATTCCGTTTTTATTTACAATTTGTACTTTGTCCCAACTTTTTTGGAATTGGGGTTGTATATATCCAATATGATTCATAATGTTTCTCAGGACTTTTCTAGCACTTTCTATCTTCAATGCACTCCTCAGTCTGAATGAGTACATTTATTCACCTTCCACAGCCTCAATATTTTTCTAAACGGATTACAAATCAGTGGAGTTTCGTTCCATTTCCCAACCAGTCAACTCTTCTTCAAGCACTTTTATAAGACAAGATGCGAAATAGGAAGCGATTTGAAGTGAGCGCAGGAATAAATTCAACTAAAATAGTGGAAGCCAGAAAAACCTCAGGATCAAAATGAATTGCTCACTCTGTATGTGTACGTGTGTGTGTGTGTGTGTGTGTGTGTGTGTGTGTGTGTGTGTGTGTGTGTGTGTGTGTGTTTTCAAGAAAAAGACTTTGGCTTCATACCAGGAGGTTGCAGATGGCACACAGTGAGGCCAAGTCATACAATAGCTCTCTCAGATATACTGTAGATCCAAGAGACACCTGCCCTCGATATCATCAAACACTTTCTTCCTTTCTATGGCATGTTTCCACAGCGTATTATGATGACCACCCAAGTATATTTCATCACAATAAAATGTGCCATTTAATGCACCGTTTTGATGCACATCAAACCAGCTATAACATTAAAACCACTCACAGGTGAAGTGATTATGTCATTACAGTGTCATCAACGGGTGGGATATACATATTAGTGGAGCGGTGCCCTACACTTAAAGCTAGACTGCCTTTCAGATTTTTCAAGGTGTAGGTCATAAAAATAATTTTCCCCTGACACCCAATTATTTTTGTTTAGTGGACTGAAAACTACAGAATTAAAATCACAGACATCCAATTTTATTAGGTTTTTTTTTTTAATAGAACAATTCATGAATTCATCTCCATGTGGCCCTAAATTCTCTGCTATTTTTTCCTGCTTCACCATGACCCAATTCAAGATATTACGTCATGCATGACATGGTGGGCTTTCCCCGTTCACGCAAGGCATTTGAAACAGGAGATAAAAATGGAGGACGCGAGTGTGCGAATGAAACATGAAAGACCGACTACAGTAATGGAAAGCAAGAAGAAAAGACGTTATTTTGCGAAGGAAAGGAAACACAGGACCAAACTAATAAATATCAGCGGTCAGCGAGCACCTCGGTGTGATCAGCTGTTCGTTTAGCGACAGAATGATGTACAGTTGTGGTCAGAAGTTTACATACAGTGACATGAATGTCATCTTGGAAATGAATGTCATGGCAATATTTGGGCTTTCAGTGGTTTCTTTGAACTGTTCTTTTTCTGTGGCAGAATGATTGTACAGCATACAGCTTTAATAAAAAAAAAAAACTAGAATTTGGTCCACAAGTTTTAATTTTCTTTGGGTTTTCTGAAATCAACACAGGGTCAAGGGCAGCACGGTGGTGTAGTGGTTAGCGCTGTCGCCTCACAGCAAGAAAGTCCGGGTTTGAGCCCCGTGGCCGGCGAGGGCCTTTCTGTGCGGAGTTTGCATGTTCTCCCCGTGTCTGCGTGGGTTTCCTCCGGGTGCTCCGGTTTCCCCCACAGTCCAAAGACATGCAGGTTAGGTTAACTGGTGACTCTAAATTGACCGTAGGTGTGAATGTGAGTGTGAATGGTTGTCTGTGTCTATGTGTCAGCCCTGTGATAACCTGGCGACTTGTCCAGGGTGTACCCCGCCTTTCGCCCGTAGTCAGCTGGGATAGGCTCCAGCTTGCCTGTGACCCTGTAGAACAGGATAAAGCGGATAGAGATAATGAGATGAGATGAACACAGGGTCAAAATTATACATACATGGTCAAAAATATACATACAGCACACCTAATATTTGGGTAAAATGTCTCTTCGCAAGATTCACCTTGACCAGACATTTTTTGTTTACCATGAACAAGCTTCTGGCAGAATTCTGGTTGGATATTTCACGACTCTTCATGGTAGAATTGGTAAAGTTCAATTAAAATTTTTTTTTTTTCCCCCTGGCATGGACTCGACTTATAAGCACAATCCATATATTTTCAATAGGGTTGAAGTCAGGACTTGTTTTAAGTTTAATATTAGCCTGCTTTATCCTCCACAACCAGCTCTGATGCGTGTTTGGGTTCATTGTCCTGTTGTAACTCCCAAGCCCCAAGTCATGTTCAAGTTTCTGATGGTTTATGCTGAAGAATTCTGAGGTAGTCCTCCTTCTTCATTATTCCATCCACTTTGTGCAATGAACCAGTTCCACTGGCAGCAAAACAGCCCTAGAACATGATGATCCTACCACCACCACCAGCTGGTACAGTGTCCCTCTGTACATGGTGGTCATTGTGGTCAAACAACTTAATCTTTGTCTCATCTGACCATACAGCTTTCCTCCAGATGGCTTTTTTTCTTTGTCCCTGTGGTCAGCTTCAAACTTCATTTCAGCTTGAAGGTGTCAATTTTGGAGCAAGGGGTTATTTTTTGGATAGCAGCCTCTTAGTCCATGGTGATATAAAACTCACTGAACTGTAGACAGTGATCCATCAGCTTCCAGTTCATGGCAGGGCTGTGTCATGGTGGTTCCCAGGTTGTTCCTGACCATCCAAGCCAATTTCCTTTCAGCTGAGGGTGACAGTTTTGCTTTTCTTGAATCAAAGTGGCTTGGCAAAGTGACTCCACCTCACAATAACTTGCATATAATTGTTTGAACTGATCTTGGAATTTGCAGTTTTTAGAAATGGCTCCAAGAGACATTCTGGAGTTGTGTATATCTGCGATCCTCTTTCTCAGATCTGCACTGAGCTCCTTGGACTTTCCCATTGTATTGTGTGTTGGTCAATCCAATGAGTGCTGTAAACAAACCCTTTTTATGAAGGCACAGAGAAGCTACCAGCTGTAGTCAATCATGATCACTAACAGAAAGTTAAGAGACCTCGGCCTTGGCAAGATAAGGGACATTTTGGAAGTTTCAGCACCTCTGAATTTATAATCTAAGTGAGCATATGTAAATTTTTGACCCTGTATGTATAATTTTGACTCTGTTTTGATTTCTCAGCGAGCACCTCGGTGTGATCAGCTGTTCGATTCGCGACAGAATAATGGAACTGTCAGTGCACGGTCAAAGGTAAACCTGCATATGCGCACACAGACTTCCTCTGTCTGCTTGACTGTGCGAAGCGAGTGATTTCATGCACATTATTTGCTTGGGAATCAAATTAAATAACTTCCTAGCCATAGAATGGCCTGATATTTTTTTTTTAGAGATATTACAGAAATAAACATATATCGCAATGACTAAATTTCAGAGGGAACTAAATTTCACCGATTTTATGAAATTGAAAGGCCGTCTAGCTTTAAGAGAAAAGCAACAACCTGATTTTTGATGGCTTGAATCTACAACGTCCGTGCATACATGTCTCACCACAGGAAACCAGGTCATAAGCGCAAGGCAATGTATCTCAGAAGCACTTGACCACCGAACAATGAAATTTGTATCTTTATTTACATAAGATAGAAGGGTTTTTATCCAGCACTTATTTTTAATTTGGTTTTTCAAAAAATAATATGGGATCATTTACAAACACATTTTATGGAAAACATTCACGACGGTTTCATAGATAAGTTAAAACAGTTATTAGTCCACTAGCTTGTTGGACAATTGACAGTTTCTGTCATGCAAGGGTGATAGATCCAAAATGGAGACAAAGGCAGAATCAAAAAATAGGCAGTGGTCAAGCGAGACTCAGACAGGATATCAGAGGGAATACAATACTCACAGTCCAAAAACACAAACAGGGTCAAAACCAAAAAAGTGATACAAAGCACAAAGCTTGATAATGTTAGACGCAGGGTACAGAGTGTATACTTCACCACGTCTGTGTGTCACTGAGAGTCCTTATATGTATTCGCTGTGATTGCACTCTAATCAGGAACAGGTGCATGGTAATTAGTCCTAATGGTGATATGTGCATTGTTGTCTGTTGCTTTGCGCTCATATTACTCTCTTCAGGTTGATTTTATGCCCTTGCAAATATTTTGCCCATACACTCATCAGGAGCTCTGCGTTTAGGTAGTGACTAAATATCTATATTAGGCAGCAAGAGAACAGTCTGTTCTCAAAGTAAAACTGTGTTGGAAGCAGGAAAAATGGGCAAGCAAAAGGATCTGAGTGACTTAGGGCCAAAATGAGCATTTTCAGACCAGAGGAACTTTTTCATAGTTCTTAGAACTGTTGGAGGAAGTTCCCAGGTTTTTCTGTGTGTCTTTACTGCAGGAACTGAGAACGATTATAGTTCTTGGAACGCCATTTTGAGGAACTTTTTTATCTCCTACTTCAGGGTAACCATGAGTGATGTAAGTCTGCACTGATTTATTGAATATGAGTCAATGCATCACTGGCAATCTGCGTAAAACATGAGCAGTGTTAAAAACAGCTCTTATTGTTAGTATTAAAAAACTGCCAAATGATCTGACAGTGAAGTTCAGGCTTTATTGAGTGTATACAGCATGATTTTGACATGTCTAAGTGAAATATAATAATCGTTGCTAGCATTTCCTGCTAACGTCACACTAGCAAGCTAGTGTACATCATTTCAGAGTTCCTACTGGTGATGTGAAAGCAAACAGGGAAAAAAAAGCTCTTGAAGGTGTGTAGTTCTCAGTGGATAGTTGTTCTCAATAAGTCATGAGAACTATTTGGTCTGAAAGAGTTTATTGTGATGGTGAGATGACTGGGTAGAGCACTGGGCAGGTCTTGTAGTAGGCATATCAGGTGAAAACTCAAATTCATTCCAAATTGCTCAAAAGTGCTCTCATTGAACTCAGAATCGAATGCAGAACAACATACTTTTTACAGAATTAAAATATGTTTATTCATTCCTGAGATATTACAAATCAAAGATTGAAAAAACGGCTTAATGTTTAGAAAACTGCCGTAATATTCTGTCTGAGGATCACATGGTCCAAAATGGGCCTCATTAACCAATGAGATCAAATGTTTTTTCTTCATAACTTTTCTATTTTTCAAGATATTTACATGGAAATTCTCCGGCACATAGATGGTTGTATACTGAATACAACGTTAAAAAAATTAGTAAAAACACATTATGC
Source organism: Neoarius graeffei (assembly GCF_027579695.1). Classification (NCBI taxonomy): domain Eukaryota; kingdom Metazoa; phylum Chordata; class Actinopteri; order Siluriformes; family Ariidae; genus Neoarius; species Neoarius graeffei. Next base: position 60,104,595 of record NC_083584.1, read on the forward strand.
AAATTAGTATTTCATTAGTATTAGTTATGCTAATTAGGTAAAAATGTTAAATCGGTACACTCTCTTCTTCAAAGTTTCACCAAATGGCTTTGTTTGAGCAATATAAAGCTGATCCTAACTCTCATTTATGCATCACAAAGAAGGAGAAATCAATGTTAATTATAAAATCTGCATAAATAAGCACTGAATATCTCACATCTACCATTCTCTATCAAAATAAAAAAAGGTCATAAAAGATTCTTTCTAATCCCCTCTTTGTGCTCTGTAGGCCTTTGTATTTCTCAAAAGTAGAGCCTACTAGTGTTTATATTAAAGAATATAAATGATTATTTCGATTAATATTCATAACTTTCAAGGCGAACCTCAAAAAAACTGTCTGATCCACATCCAGTAAACAATTCACATTAACTGAACTGAAATTGACACTCGCATTTCTGACTCCTGTTTTTTTTATCTCATTCTGACCACTAAGATCTCACTATTTTTCACCAAAACAACTACAGTTATATTCTAAAATAGTTATTTATTTACAGGAATCAGTTTGAGTTGAAAAAATAAGTAGGTAAAGCTCTGAAAACTCACTTCAAAGTCTCCCGTGAAGCATAACATCAAAACTAGCAGACAGAAAATTTTGCTGAATCCTTCATCAGAAACAATGAGAGCGAGAGAGCATCCCTATAAAAGTTATCTGATTGATCTTCATGAGTAATCCAGTTGGAAACCGATTAGAAGAGAGAGCCTGACCGTTTTCCCATGACTCAAAATGAAAAGCACCGGCAGTTTCCCAACGTCCCGCGAGCAGAGTTTTTGCTCTGTTGTACTGACTTCAACCTGCCATTACTCCCAAAATACTGAACAGATATTAACGGGATGCAGTTCTTTGGAAAGCAGAGATTATAAGCTTTTTAATGATAGTATTCATGATAGAAAATATTCAAGAGTTAAGCAATGACAGATTTGGAAACTTAGATAATCATCTGTGGGGCGTTTCTGGTATACAGTGGATCATACCTACTAAAAGTGGTCCAAGGTTTTAGTCTTTGGACACCTACACTGTGGCTGTTAAAGACTTAACCGAGTGAGCTCTCACAGAACCATAATTAGAAAGGAGAAAGACTAAAACACACACTTGACTCGTCATCAAGTATTTTAAAAATGTCCTCTCATTGAATCTGTCCTTAAACGCCTCCTACTATACTGTGTGCTACTTTAAAACCATGTTGTATGGAACCTTCAAATCATCAAAAGTCATAGCCTAGTAAACTAGACCCAACCGCCTAGCGGCCAAAAATATTTTTTGCCTAGCGAATGGGTCTAGCCTCGCACCATATAAACAAAAACACCCCGGGCATCAAATCGTGCCCATCAATCACAACGCAAGGTTTTTGTTTGGATTCTTTGGGCGGGTTTTTGCAGGAGTGACGACAAAGCTGCGCGACGCTGGAGAACAACAGCAACAGGAAAGATGGCTACGGCTAGTGAACAGCGCGCGTTTGACTCCGCTTTGGAATCAGTTTTAGAAGAATTAGACTTGGAGTTTTCGTTGAAACATGAGCAGGAAGAGGCTCTCCGCTCATTCCTTTTCAAGAAGGACGTTTTCGCTGTTTTGCCGACCGGCTATGGCAAAAGTCTGATCTACCAGCTGGCTCCGCTCGTAGCCAAAAGGATGGGGCTAGTTTGTGCAGTACGAAGAATTAATAAACAGCTTTGAAACATTACTTTTTGATTGTTTCTTATTTTCCCGTTATTTTAAATTTAAGGGAAATTATTTCACCAAACACCACTAAATAAAAACTCTCAAAAACAGTTTAAGCAAACCCTTGAAAAACACTTGGAAAAAAATGTGTATGTGGTACAGACTCCAAACTTGTGGTCATTATCTCCAAACTTCTTAATATCTAGAACCTGTTTATTAATTAATACGCATTTTGAAAAATTATTTAATTTCAAGGCCTCCCCCACTGCTTTCTGTCGTATAAAGAACTGACTTGCCAGTTTAAAGTGTTATTACACGAAAAAACATCTCTTCCTCGTCGCCCTGAAGGGATATGTTGAGAAATCATTCTTGGAGAAACTTTTGGAACAGATACTCAAAATGTTCTCTTGAAATACACTGAAGTTCCCCTGTGACAGTTTTGCAGTTCCTTGTAAGAGACGGAATGATAAACTGGAACTGCCTTTCATGCTTTTGTCTCACACAAATGAACGTTAACTTTCCTTCCGTGGGCTTATTAATGATTAACACTCTCATGATTTATATATGTAGTCTTTAGGTGCTTATTTATTCCATTTGAGCTACTGCTGCATTTAGATGATCGTGTGCTCACCTATTTCATCGGCATACATTTCACTGACTGTGTAAAAGTCTTAGGCACATGTAGAGAAATGCTGTAGACCAAAAATGGCTTAAAAAAAATCATGAAATTAAATGTTTCAACATTAAAAAAATACTATAAACAGTAATCAATGAAACAAAGTCAATATTTGGTGTGAGACGACCCTTTGCTTAAAAAAAAAAAAGTAGTCTCAGGTCCAGTGAGTGCAGTTTTATAAGGAAATGAGCTGTAGGTTTTACTGAACATCTTACAGAACCAGCCACAGTTCTTCTGGACACTTTGACTGTCACACTCACTTCTTCATTTTGCACCAAAACCCAGCAGCCTTCATTATGTTTTCTTTTTTAATCTCAAAAGTGTTCTCTTGTGTAATATGTTGCTCAGATATGAACTTGTTTTTGTAAGATTTAATTTTGTGCTGAAAAATGAACATTTGGAACTCTAAAATGTTTTTGTGTTGTTGACTTGATAATGTAGAAGTCATAAAATAGAAATCTATAACAAAGTTTGTATGGAAAAAAAACAGGGGGACTAAGACTTGCACAGGACTGTAGATAATCAATCATGCAAAATTGTGAGGGGAAAAAACATGCACAAGTTATTATTACGTGCACTGTATTTATTTACAGTATGTTACATGATGCCTGTACAATTCAGAAAACAGTCCTCGGAATAAACGTTCCACACACTGAAGAAGATTTGCATCTCTGAATTTTTTCCTTAGTGATGTTTTTTTTTTTCTATTAGAGCGGCAGCTTCAATTATCAACAGACCATAATTATCAACACTTTTTCAGATTTACCAATAAAAAACAATTTTACAAAGGTGAGTTTCAGTTACAGCAGTGATTGCTGGTTAATTATTGGTCAATTATGATTATTGGTTGATTATTGGAATTTTTTATCACGATCAGCAATTTGATGAAAACCCGGACGTTCTCATCGCAGGTAAGCATAGTGGAAAGATCATGGACATGTTTTTACTGATCAAATTCACCGATATTTCATGAACTCCTTGTCGAAACCTGCTTTGTTTCTGACTCTTTCATTTGTCAGTCGCCATTTTGTATCTCAACGCGCGTTTGAGAAGTCACGTGAGGTGTCGATAATAGTGATCACTTTCACCGGTGTCCACCATTATCGACACCCTGTGGAATTAAGGGACATTTACAGCTGTTATGGATCGATCTTTGTGTAACGTTGTTGAAGGAGATGAAGTACTTTAAAAAAAAAGTGCTGTGATTTATAATATTTTTTTTTCTGATTCATAACAGAATGGAATGTTTATAGAGTATTTGGAATCCGATTGCAATAAATAGAATTAGACCAGAATTAAATTCCGAGCATATAAAAAATTACATGCTTGAAATATTTAGATTTCTCTATTCCATTCAGAAAATATTTTTTTGCAGTTTGTTGTAAATATCGACCGCATATTACAATATCAGGAGACATTTTATATTTTGATTTGAGGAATGAGATGCGACCTTTGACCTGGATGTTCATGCGGTTACAATGTCAATTCCCTGTAGACGTTTATTGTCAAACTACAAAACTATTAATTAATACAAACAACAATGAACAATTAACAAAATGTGATCTACGAAAATACTTAGAAAGTGGAACAAAAGATTTTCTGACAGGTTAAACATTATCAGTTAATTAGCTTACAAACATTAGAATTACTTCCTCATTTACGTAAACTCTGACATCCATATATTTATATAAAATATATTTTGTACTAAATATAAGTCTATGGAAAACAAATTTAAAATAAAACTATGTTTTGTTAGGGGTGGCACGGTGGTGTAGTGGTTAGCGCTGTTGCCTCACAGCAAGAAGGTCTGGGTTCGAGCCCCGTGGCCGGCGAGGGCCTTTCTGTGTGGAGTTTGCATGTTCTCCCCGTGTCCGCGTGGGTTTCCTCCGGGTGCTCCGGTTTCCCCCACAGTCCAAAGACATGCAGGTTAGGTTAACTGGTGACTCTAAATTGACCGTAGGTGTGAGTGTGAATGGTTGTCTGTGTCTATTGCCACTTTTCCACTACCAACGCGGCTGAGCCGTGCCGTGCTGAGTTGGGCTGAGTCGGGCTGAGCGGGGCTGTTGGAGTTGCATTTCGACTACAACCGCGCTGAACCGTGCTGGCTGGAAGTGGGTGGACACATTGGGTGGAGTTAGCGAAAGTGGGTGGACGTCACGTGATGTCGTTAGGCGGCGTAAACAGTGACATCAGTGAGCTTTTAAGCGGTAGTCTCACGACCCGGATAGTAAACAATAAACATGGAGTCGTTAGTGTTGCTGGTCTTGGTGCTGTGGCTTGTTGTCACCGACAACGCTAACAGATACTGGCAAGAGCGTATAGATGAGGCGAGGCGCATAAGGCTTCAGAAATTCTCGTAATTCGTAATTATTATTCTTCCGGGTTTACGGTGTTTACAGATCCCAGCGTGCTCGCGGGGCGTGTGTGGGCATGTGAGGACACTCCTCCTCACCAATCAGTGCACAGGGGAGTGTCTCCTCACGCCCCTAGCCCCACTCGGCTCGGTTTGGCTCGCTTCAGCCCTACCCCAAAACCGTGCGAGTTTTGGGGGCTGAGCAGGGCTGAAGCGAGCTGAGTCATGCTGTTCTGAGGTAATCGAAACGCGAGCCGTGTCGGGCTGAAGTGAGCTGAAAAAGGGTAGTGGAAAAGGGCCATATGTGTCAGCCCTGTGATGACCTGGCGATTTGTCCAGGGTGTAGCCCGCCTTTCGCCCGTAGTCAGCTGGGATAGGCTCCAGCTCGCCTGCAACCCTGTAGAACAGGATAAAGCGGCTACAGATAATGAGATGAGATGTTTTGTTAACTTAATACCACATACTGTTTTTTTTTTTTATAAATAATTATCTGGATGTCGATAAATGTGGAACGGTGTCGATAACTGTGGACAAAGGTGTCAAACTTATAGAATGGTGTCAGGTGATCTGATACGCTAAATAATCGGGAATCAACTCCGTTTTTTCCCCAGTGAAAGTTTGAGTAATTGTTCATGCACAATCGACATGTTGAAAGTCTTTTAGACTTTTGCAACGGCCAAACGATCATTAAGGAGTCAATAATTGTAGTCGCCGCTCTAGTTAACACATACAAATGAACTGCACTTTTTTCAATCTGAAATGTAATGAATTTACACTCACTGGCCACTTTATTAGGTACACCCATGAGGTATATCTAGTGTTTGATGCAGTTCTCTAATCAGCCGATCCCTTGACAGCAGCATGATGCATAAAATCATGCAGATACAAGTCAAGAGCTTCAGTTAATGTTCACTTCAAACATCAGAATGGGAAAAATTGTGATCTCAAAGTGTGACTTTCTTTCACTGTGGCATGGGTGTTGGTTTGAGCCAGATGGACTAGTTTGAGTATTTCAGAAACTGCTGATCTCCTGGGGTTTTCACACACAACAGTCTCCACAACAGAATGGTGCGAAAAACAAAAACATCGAGTGAGTGAGCGACAGTTCTGTGGGTGGAAACAAACGCCTTGTTGATAAGAGAGCTCAGAGGAAAATGGACAGATTTGAGGTGGTTCGAGCTGCCAGGAAGGATATGATAACTCATATAATCACTCTTTACAACCATGGTGAACAGAAAAGCATCTCAGCATGCAACAGCAGAAGAACACATTGGGTTCCACTCCTGCAGCCAAGAACAGGGATCTTAGAATCAAGAGCAAGTTCCTATTAAAGTGGCTGGTGAGTGTACAGTGTCTTGCAAAAGTATTCATCCCCCTTTGTGTTTGTCCTGTTTTGTCGCATTACAAGCTGGAACTAAAATGGATTTTTGGAGTGTAAGCACCATTTGATTTACACAACATGCCTACCACTTTAAAGGTGAAAATTGTTGTTTTATTGTGACACAAACAATAATTAAGATGAAAAAACAGAAATCTGGAGTGTGCATAGTTATTCACCCCATCAAAGTCAATACTTTGTAGAGCCACCTTTTGCTACAATTACAGCTGTAAGTCTCTTGGGTATGTCTCTATTAGCTTAGCACATTTAGCCACTGGGATTGTTGCCCATTCCTCAAGGCAAAACTGCTCCAAGTCCTTCAAGTTAGATGGGTTGCATTGGTGTACAGCAATCTTCAAGTCATGCCACAGATTCTCAATTGGATTGAGGTCTGGGCTTTGATTAGGCCATTCCAAGACATTTAAATGTTTCCCTTTAAACCACTCCAGTGTAGCTTTAGCAGTATGTTTAGGGTCATTGTCCTGCTGGACCAAGAACCTTCATCCCAATCTGAAACCTCTGGCTGACTCAAACAGGTTTTCCTCCAGAATTGTCTTGTATTTAGTGCCGTCCATCTTTCCTTCAGTCCTGACCAGCTGAAGTCCCTGCAGATGAAAAATATCCCCACAGCATGATGCTGCCACCACCATGCTTCTCTAGGAATGATGTTCTCAGGGTGTTGGGTTTGCACCGCACATGGCATTTCCCATGATGGCCAAAAAGATCAATTTTAGTCTCATTTGACCAGAGAATTTTCTTCCATGTGTTTGGGGAGTCTGCCACATGCTGTTGGGCAAACTCCAAACATGTTTTCTTAAGCAATGGCTTTTTTCTAGCCACTCTTCCATAAAGCCCCGCCCACTCTGCGGAGTGTATGGCTTAAAGTGGTCCTATGGACAGATACTCCCATCTCCGCTGTGGATCTTTGCAGCTCCTTCAGTGTTATCTTTGGTGTCCAGGGATGAGAATGAAAAATATTTTAAAAGTCTGAAAAAACCGGGGCGGGGGGCATGGGTCTAATTATTTTTGGCTATTTTTTTTTAACCCCAAAACCATTAATTTTATCAGCAAAAATTTGCAATTTATTTGGAAATAAATTCCCCTTCTTGGTGGACTCCCAGGTGAAAATGATTAATATGGTACAAGAGACTTGTTTTTAACCAATCGACATTTGATGATTTCAAAAAATCAATGCACCTTTTAATATAAACGAGCTCTACAGTATTATATTTCTGCATTTTTGTGATTCATCTTTGAATACTCCAATCCTTTAAAATGAAGTGCAAACCAGAAAAAAGTTCTATCATATAATTCTCTGAAGCTTTCTTCTGATGTTATCATGGTAGCAGGAGGTCTTGCATATTAAGCAGGCAACATTCAACATCACTTATCACTTCCCTTTCAACTGTTGTGTGGACTAACGAGGTTTTATCTGGACAGGATGTTGTGTAATGTAATGCATATACCATATGGTCAATTTGAAGATCGAGATGGTGATTTTGAATTAAAGAACAGGCATGTATGATGGGCATTACATATTGGAAATTTTTTTTAAATCAAAAACTATAAGTTCATCTCGGCCTAAAAAATTTGGGCAGACGCTCCCGTGCGGCACATGCCAGCAATTCCGTCCCCCTATGAAATGAGCAATAAGTAGGAGAGTTATACATGGTATCATACCTAAAATTTTATCAGAAATATAGATATGATACTATGATTCTCCCCAACATGCTACATTAGATAAGCTAACCCCATTTATAAAAAGATGCACACTTATATATGACGTGTAATTGATATATTTTTGGGGCGCGCCCTCTCTCTCTGCCATGCTGATCCTGTAGGCTGCACTGACTCAAACTCCGGTCCTCGAGAAAAGAGATAAAAGCCCGCCCACACTGAAAGCTGATTGGCTTATTTTGCTGAGTAACCCAATCAAGATGCTCTTTGTCTGGCATGCGCTACATGAACAGGCACACAGGCAGTGTTGCCAGATTGGGTGGTTTTAAGTGCATTTTGGTGGATTTTGAACATATTTTGGGCTGGAAAACGTCAGCAGTATCTGGCAACACTGCACACAGTCTCCCTCACGCACCCCCTCGCGCGCGCACATTGTAAGATGCGTGATGCAGACCTTAATGTTGCGCGCGCACGCTCTTGCTCGCTTCTATCAATATGTAGGAGACTCCCGGAACTTCCGGGACACTTGGGATGTCTGCGTTATAAGGTGACCACAGATCGTTAATCATACCCCCACCCCAAAAAAAAAATTTATCAACGGATTTACATCGATCTCAAAAACAATCATTTTGGTCTGAAAAAGTCAGAAATCTGCCAATCGGTGGAAAATTCTCATCCCTGGGTGTCTTTGTTGCATCTCTGATTAATGCCCTCGTTGCCCGGTCTGTGAGTTTTGGTGGGCGGCCTTCTCTTGTCAGGTTTGTAGTGGTGCTATATTCTTTCCATTTCACTATAATGGATTTAATGGTGCTTCCTGGGATATTCAAAGTTTGGGATTTTTTTTTTATAACCCAACCCTGATCTATACTTCTCCACAACTTTGTCTCTGACCTGTTTGGAGGCTCCTTGGTTTTCATGTTGCTTGCTTAGTAGTGTTGCAGAGTCAGGGTCCTTCCAGAACAGGTTGATTTATACAGACATCATGTGACAGATCACGTGACACTTTGACTGCACACAGGTGGATCTTAATCAACTAATTATGCGACTTATGAAGTGAATTGGTTGGACCAGCTCTTATTTAGGGGTTTCATCTGAAAGGGGGCGAATACTTATGCACACTCCAGATTTGTGTTTTTCCATCTTAATTATTGTTTGTGTCAATAAAACAACAATTTGCACCTTTAAAGTGGTAGGCATGCTGTGTAAATCAAATGGTGCGAATCCTCCAAAAATCCATTTTAATTCCAGCTTGTAATGCAACAAAACAGGACAAAGACCAAGGGGGATGAATATTTTTGCAAGACACTGTATATAATAATAGTAATAATAATAATAATAATAATAATAATAAACTGCAGTGAAAGGTTGGTACACATCATCATGCAGTCAAGAGAAATGAGCCAGAAGTGTTAAATTATGTGTTCTAGCTATGTTAACTGGTTTTGGTTATTTATTCACTTTGTTGGTAATTACCTTGTATTAATATGTAAAGAATAAAAAATAAATCCAAACAGGCTATAAATGATAAATCAGCGAGACTGTACTCCTCACAGTGAATCAGCAAGGTGAGAAATTCAAATGTCTCTCAGGTGTGAAAATGTTCCCAGGGAGAATATCACAAGACATTTCACACCATGACAACTAAAGACTTTACATGGAATATAATTTTAGAAACCATGTTTTGGCATTTGGAAGGCAAAAAAAAAAATTATTAGATATTTAATCAGGGCGGCATGGTGGTGTAGTGGTTAGCGCTGTCGCGTCACAGCAAGAAGGTCCGGGTTTGAGCCCCGTGGCCGGCGAGGGCCTTTCTGTGCGGAGTTTGCATGTTCTCCCCGTGTCCGCGTGGGTTTCCTCCGGGTGCTCCGGTTTCCCCCACAGTCCAAAGACATGCAGGTTAGGTTAACTGGTGACTCTAAATTGACCGTAGGTGTGAGTGTGAATGGTTGCCTGTGTCTATTGCCGCTTTTCCACTACAAACGCGGCTGAGTCGGGCTGAGCCGTGCCGTGCTGAGTCAGGCTGAGCGGGGCTGTTGGAGTTGCATTTCGACTACAACCGCGCTGAACCGTGCTGGCTGGAAGTGGGTGGACACATTGGGTGGAGTTAGCGAAAGTGGGTGGACGTCACGTGATGTCGTTAAGCGGCGCAAACAGTGACATCAGTGAGCTTTTAAGCGGTAGTCTCACGACCCGAATAGTAAACAATAAACATGGAGGACATGGAGTCGTTAGTGTTGCTGGTCTTGGTGCTGTGGCTTGTTGTCACCGACAACGCGGACAGATACTGGCAAGAGCGTATAGATGAGGCGAGGTGCATAAGGCTTCAGAAATTCTCGTAATTCGTAATTCTTCTCCTTCCGGGTTTGCGGTGTTTACAGATCCCAGCGTGCTCGCGGAGCGTGTGTGGGCGTGTGAGGACACTCCTCCTCACCAATCAGTGCACAGGGGAGTGTCTGCTCACGCCCCCAACCTCACTCGGCTCGCTTTGGCTCGCTTCAGCCCCACTCCAAAACGGTGCGAGTTTTAGGGGCTAAGCAGGGCTGAAGCGAGCTGAGTCGTGCTGGTTTTTGGTAGTCGAAACGCGAGCCGTGTCGGGCTGAAGTGAGCTGAAGCGAGCTGAAGTGAGCTGAAAAAGGGTAGTGGAAAAGGGCCAAATGTGTCAGCCCTGTGATGACCTGGCGACTTGTCCAGGGTGTACCCCGCCTTTTGCCCGTAGTCAGCTGGGATAGGCTCCAGCTTGCCTGCGACCCTGTAGAACAGGATAAAGCGGCTACAGATAATGAATGATGAGATATTTAATTATCCACACAGTATTAAAGCACAGAACTCAGACTTTATACAGGCAGATACCAGTTGTGGGTCATTAACAGAAAATCGATTGTGGTTGCAAAGGATTTGACCATAATGCACATTTGGAGCAAATTTGCTTCAATGTGTTGCTTTATTAATGTGTTGAGATTAATAAACAGCAATTAATATGACCTGCAATAACTGCATATATGCTGTTCCATTTATCTGTACTGCTTGGCTGCATTTGCTGTATTTTCACGTCATTAATAAAACACTTCATGTATTCAGATAAGTCCAGACTGTCACATATAACCTTCTTCATTTCACAGTTCCCAAGTGCTCATGTTTATTTATTTGTTTATTTTTTGTTACTGTTCTCCACCATCATGTCTCCACCACTGTCCTGTGATTGGTCTGTAGCCCTGTTGAGTCCACCCATTTTATATATGTATAATATAACCTGCTGTTTCTTTGCTTTGTCGCGAAGTCTTTCCATGCACTTTTCAATCCAAGCCTTGTTTTCTATGTTTCCAAATGTTTTGATTCTGGATTACTGCTGTGTTCTGCCTGAGTTTCAGCCCCAGCTATGGACTCTATCTTTTTTTTTTTCTTTTTTTTTTTACCCAACGTACATGCACCCTGCCTCATTTGCTCACATGCGATTTATGGTCAACTGCAATTTCGTTCACTTTTACTGTGGTACTAATCCGAGCGTTAAACCCTAGATGGGTCACACAGCGCATAGATACGACACTCCTCATAATTACCATGATAGCAGTGAGGATATTACAGCCACAGTTCTTTAATTCAGAAGTAATCATGACTTATTATGTACTTCCTCTCAGCACTCGACCCTTTACGATGAGAACTCCGAAGGATTTTATTCCACCAGGGTGGAAAGTAACAACCATTTAGCTACTTAGTGCTTTTAATATTTACATGTAAGGTCAGATAATATACTATACTTCGATTTCTAAACAGAAATGTAACAGATGCGAGAGAATGTAGTGAAAATATTTAAATAATATTGGCTGGTGTTGAGTGGTATCAGACATATTCCCTTCAGCTAGCATGATATTGAACGAGTTGAAGACGAGTAGCTGAATGGAATATATCTGATATACCATGAAAAAAAGCCAGCCAATATTATTTTTACACTTTCTTTTCCAGTTTTTTGATGTCCATTGGTATGTTTTTTTTCTTGTAAACAGAGAAGAACCATAAGGGCCTTCTAGGTCTTCAGAAAAGGCCCAAACATATCAGTGTTTCAAACATCTCATCTCATTATCTGTAGCCGCTTTATCCTGTTCTACAGGGTCGCAGGCAAGCTGGAGCCTATCCCAGCTGACTACGGGCGAAAGGCGGGGTACACCCTGGACAAGTCGCCAGGTCATCACAGGGCTGACACATAGACACAGACAACCATTCACACTCACATTCACACCTACGGTCAATTTAGAGTCACCAGTTAACCTAACCTGCATGTCTTTGGACTGTGGGGGAAACCGGAGCACCCGGAGGAAACCCACGCGGACACGGGGAGAACATGCAAACTCCACACAGAAAGACCCTCGCCGGCCACGGGGCTCAAACCCAGACCTTCTTGCTGTGAGGCGACAGCACTAACCACTACACCACCGTGCCGCCCTTGTTTCAAATGTTATATTTAATTTTTTTCATTCTTTCATAATTTCATTATAATTATTCTCTTCTAATTCTAATTTAGCCTCATTTTCTATAAAATTTGCTTCAGAAATGAAAGGGTTACTGTCCTGAAAACATTAAAATCGAGTTATCTACTGAGATCCACAGCCAAAAAAGAGAAAAATCTCTGACTAAGGCACTCCAGATTAAAATGTCTTTAATATTTTAGACAAGTCCTACATGGACAAATTAAAAACAAAGCCCACGCGTAGCAGCATGGGTGCCTTCTTCAGGGCAATATCACAAAGGAACAAGGTAGCTGAGAGTGAGCTTTTGCAGTTTCATGAGTACTTGAACCTTACGAATCCAAACATAAAACTGTCTATTGAATACTCAAGAACATCAATCAGTTTTTTGGATTTGTTGATTTCCATTGATGAGAATGTCTTGCATACTTCTATATATAGGAAGAGTACTGACAGAAATATGTTATTGAGGGCTGATAGTTTTCATACAAAGAGTCTCAAAAACAATATTCCCTTTGGCCAGTTTCAGCATCTTAGACGCATCTGTGATAAAGACACTGATTTTGAGGAGCAGGCCCAGGATATGAAATCAAGGTTTTGTGTAAGAAGTTATTCGCCTGAGCTAATTGATAATGCCATAGTGAAGGCTCGCTCAATACCTCGCTCTGATCTTATAAAAAAGAAAAATAAGAAAACTGATCGAGCCAAGAACACTACTAGATCATATTTTGTTACCCAATATAACAGTTGTGCCCAAAGAATGAAAAGAATAATCACATCTAATTGGAAAATAATGCAGTGATCCACTTTTGAGACGTGTCTTTTCAGATCCACCTATTACTGTATTCCAGAGAGCACCAACCATAAAAGATAAACTCGTAAGGAGCTATTTACCAGCTCCCAAACAAAAAACATGGTTACAGACAGAGTTAAGGGGAACTTATAAATGTGGTTCCTGTAAACACTGTGGAGGAGTTGTCCAAAGTAAATGTTTTCATGACCTGAGGACACAGAGAGAGTATAAGACAAATGGGTTTATTAATTGCAATTCAGAATATGTGGTGTATTGCCTGAGATGCCCATGTGGATGTTTTTATGTGGGTAGGACGAAAAGAAAATTAAAAGAGCGTTTTTATGAACATAAATATGCAATAAGAATTCAGAATGAGGATTATCCTATGGCCAAGCATTATAAAGATGCACATCACAGTGACCCTTCAAGCCTGAAAATCCAAGGCATTGAAATTGTAAAAACATCAATCCGTGGAGGTGACAAACTGAAGTTACTATTACAACGGGAAACTTTTTGGATTTGGAAGTTAAAAGCAATGGAGTTTCCAGGCTTGAATGAGGAAATAGACTACACACCTTTTTTGTGATGGTTTTTGGCTTTGCATGGTTCTGTCTGAAAGAAAAGACTTTTATATTTTTTTCTCTCTCTCTGTACCCTTTGTGCATGTATGTGGGTTGTGTATACTTGCAGTGACTGGAATATATGTGTATTTTTGATGTTTTTGCAATATTTTGAATGATGGCTGTCTTGGTTTGGGAGCCGTGTGAGAGGCGGGCCCAAGCCATTGATTGACAGTTTTTGATGGAAAACTTTTTAGTGCTGGGAGCTGTGTGAGGGGCGGACTCAGCAATGTGTAGAGCTTCAGGACTAATTATCCAATTGTCTTCACCTGTCCTTTTCTACATCTTGAACAAAGCTACCTTGTTCCTTTGTGATATTGCCCTGAAGAAGGCACCCATGCCGCTACGCGTGGGCTTTGTTTTTAATTTGTCCATGTAGGACTTGTCTAAAATATTAAAGACATTTTAATCTGGAGTGCCTTAGTCAGAGATTTTTCTCTTTTTTGGCTGTGGATCTAGAATACCTTGGATTAAAGAGCACCCAAACCTAAAAAAAGACTCTAAACCATTGGAAAAAGAGCACGCCATAATTCTAAAAAAAAACTAAAAGTATCTACTGAGATGTTTTGTTTGTTGTCTCTAGGTTGAGAAGAGTTTAGAGCTGGCTGACTCATTGGTTAGGACTTCATTGCTGGGACAGAAGGCCATGGCAGTGTATGTTTATGTAGGAAGTGACAGATTAATTAACTAATCAGATTTTGATTTATAGTGGGAGGAACCAAAAATTTATCGACCTAGGTCTTCTCGAAGGCTAATAGGAGCTTAACCACGACTTGGCGCCGTCAGTGCAGCAGTGAAGTCACCTTCCAGCCGGTGTAGCGTTCATCAGTAGTGTTAGCGAATGCTAATAAAGCAGTCAAGCCAGTACTATCGAGAGCAAATAGCACAGGCTAACAACCGAGAAAGATTTCTGTCTCCAGACTCTTCTTCCAATCTCGCCACAGTATTTTTCACTCAGACTTAAGTATTCATTCCCTGTGTAATTTACTTAGTTACTTTTAAAATCAACATTGACAGCTACACACAACAGAGCGACCTGGTAGCCTGATGCTAATCCCTCGCAAAATCCTTTTCCCTGTTGCTTTTTTTTGGTGTCTGGGTCAGTTTTGACTGAGCTGAAGTCCCAGCTCTAATAGTAACAGTTCACCACTGCTTGTAAACGTGTGAAGAATATCTAATGAAGTTTTGGTAGCCTTTCAGGTGTTCAATGCGTCTTTCTCTTTCCTAGCGAACAAAGAAATTCTTCTGTGCATGCGCAAAAACTCTCTCCTTGAATATTCGCATCAGCTCTGATGTGTGACATCATGTTGTCTTGACAACCATGCAGTATCGTAAACCATATTCAGCGCTCCTTCTCCATTGGGTAGAGTGACGTAATGCACGTAGGATAAGCGATACGCGAACAATATTCCATGCTATCGAACCAAATGAATAAAACCTGCTAGAAAGGAATAGAACGTGTTTTTATTCCATCGAAAAAGTGTCCTGTATGGATAATAATACACTATAAGACATGCATTTATTTCGTTAAGTCATGAAGTGATAAGAGTCAGAGAAAGACAGTGTAAACGTTTACATATAGAATAGTGAGTATTTTATAAATGATTGATTTTGACTTCTTATGGAACATGTTATGAAGCTTCCAAAAGGTATTTAAACAGTGAAATGAGTCCTAAAAGCTCATGTGTACACACACACACGCGCACACACACGGCCTCGTTCACTTCAACAGGCCTCAGTGAGTGTTTGCACAGCTTCTTTTCACTCTAATCTCCCACAGTATAAACTACACTGGCATTTGCAATTCTGCTCTGTTGCCAAAAATGACATTGCTGCCTCGGCGACCAGGATGGATTTCATTCGTCAAGCACGATTAAAAATTTAAAATGATTTACATATTCTATGATCAGCAAGGCTCAATCAGACAGAAATTAATTATTAATTTAGGAATTCTTTTCTTTAAAAGTGCACCTTGTCTTCTTCCTGTTTTATTCCTTCTTGAGCACGTCCTGCTCTGAGCCACACCAAAAACAACTCAGCTGTAAATATCCATTCATCCATGCATTATGCGTAACCGCTTATCCTGTGCAGGGTTGTGGTAAAGCTGGAAGCTATCCCAGCTGACTATGGGAGAGAGGCGGGGTACGCTCTGGACAAGTGGCCAGGTCATCACAGGGCTGACACATAGAGACACACAACCATTCACACACACATTCATACCTACGGTCAATTTAGAGTCACCAATTAACCTAACCTGCATGTCTTTGGGGGAAACTGGAGCACCTGGAGGAAACCCACGCAGATACGGGGAGAACATGTAAACTTCACACAGAAAGGCCCTCGTTGGCCACTGGGCTCAAACCCAGAATTTTCTTGCTGTGAGGCGACAGTGCTGACCACTACACCACTGTGCCACCCAGCTGTAAATATGTACCCTCATAACCACATTACATATTTAGCAGATGCTCTTATCTAGAGTGATGTACCACATACCCAGAGCAGCCTGGGGAGCAGTTGGGGGTTAAGTGCCTTGCTTAAAGTGGCATTCCACCATTGGATGTATTTTTTTGGCATAAAATACAATATATTTTATGACAACATGACTAGACAGAGAAATCTTTTAGCTTCAAAATGATATATCAAACATTAATTTTTTGACAACGACAAGTATATTAATTTTGCGACCAAAGTCACCTACCCTTTTAATTTCCGCGCGGTAGTGAAACGTGATGTCATCGGCAGGTTCCCCTTCTTGTGTACCACGTGTCGGTCTATTTTTAGACCAGGAAACCCCCAAAGTGAGAGAGTCATTTCTCCTCGTATATGGGGGCCAAAAAAAATGCGAAAAATTTTGAGTTAATCTTTCACTTAGCTAGATTTATTGGTATTAGCTAGATTTATTGGTATTATTTTTATCGCGTTCTATCCGCCATTGCTGATAATATGTGCCACGTCACACGTCACGTGGTACACAAGAAGGGGAACCTGCCGATGACATCACGTTTCACTACCGCGCGGAAATTAAAAGGGTAGGTGACTTTGGTTGCAAAATTAATATACTTGTCGTTGTCAAAAAATTATGTTTGATATATCATTTTGAAGCTAAAAGATTTCTCTGTCTAGTCATCTCATCTCATCTCATTATCTCTAGCCGCTTTATCCTTCTATAGGGTCGTAGGCAAGCTGGAGCCTATCCCAGCTGACTACGGGCGAAAGGCGGGGTACACCCTGGACAAGTCGCCAGGTCATCACAGGGCTGACACATAGACACAGACAACCATTCACACTCACATTCACACCTACGCTCAATTTAGAGTCACCAGTTAACCTAACCTGCATGTCTTTGGACTGTGGGGGAAACCGGAGCACCCGGAGGAAACCCACGCGGACACGGGGAGAACATGCAAACTCCACACAGAAAGGCCCTCGCCGGCCCCGGGGCTCGAACCCAGGACCTTCTTGCTGTGCGGCGACAGCGCTAACCACTACACCACCATGCCGCCCCTGTCTAGTCATGTTGTCATAAAATATATTGTATTTTATGCCAAAAAAATACATCCAATGGTGGAATGCCACTTTAAGGGCACTTCAACCATTCCTGCTGGTCCAGGGAATCAAACTAGCCACCTTTTCGTTCCAACACGTACAACATATTTCAAAATCATATTTATTAAAAAATTCTGTCCACGAATCTCATCGTTTTGGTGTTTGGTTTGAAACTGATTGACAGACAGGTTGCACTTGAAGCGAATAAT
The DNA here is from genome assembly GCF_027579695.1 of Neoarius graeffei. Taxonomy (NCBI): domain Eukaryota; kingdom Metazoa; phylum Chordata; class Actinopteri; order Siluriformes; family Ariidae; genus Neoarius; species Neoarius graeffei. Next base: position 60,122,003 of record NC_083584.1, read on the forward strand.
CTGCTCATCAGTTGATTGAAATCCTTCACGATGTACCGCTGATGAACAGGTTCTCTCCAGTGTGTCTAACACTCGTCTGGTGTTAAACAGCTTAACAGCATTCCTTCACTCCTGAGAGCAGTTACCGGGGAAAGTGACAGCACCAAACAACCTGTTCAAACCTGTTAACAGAGTGCTGTTAAATCCAGAAATGGACAGCATCCATCCATCCATCCATTATCTGTAGCCGCTTATCCTGTTCTACAGGGTCGCAGGCAAGCTGGACCCTATTCCAGCTGACCATGGGTGAAAGGCGGGGTACACCCTGGACAAGTCGCCAAGGTATCACAAGGCTGACACATAGACACAGACAACCATTCACACTCACATTCACAGGTGGACAGTAACGAAGTACATTTACTTGAGTACTGTACTTAAGTACACTTTTTGAGTATCTGCACTTTACTTGAGTATTATTTTTTGGCAACTTATGACTTTAACTTCACTACGTTTGAAAGACAAATATTGTACTTTTCACTCCACTACATTTTTATCAAGGTCCTTGTTACTCGTTACTGTGAAGCAGCTTTGAAAGTGGATGTTTTTTCCTCTTCTTTTCTAAAACATGATTGGTTTTTTCGCAGGTGACACTGAGACAGCCGATCAGTAATCATAAGGGTCACGTCACGTCCATAGACTGAATAAAATCAAGTTCAGTGATTTCTAGGCAGCATTATTTGAACACGATCAGTCAATGGCAGAATGGAAGGAGGCGGTTCTTCTGGGGAATGGACACACTCATAGCCATACCTAGAACCCATGTTTCAGTTTTCTGAAAGGATTAAAGATTTATTTCGTTTTAAATGTTTGCTTTGTTTGCCTAAAACGAACCACATCATGGCCTACAAAAACTCGCCGTCCAACCTGCGGAAGCACATTGAGGTATGTAAATGTTTTATTCCAAGAGAAAGTTCGCAGTGAAATTGTCTGTGCTTTTAGAGCTAGCGATAACGTTGCAATAGCTATGCAGTCTGGTTAGTCAAATGACTTTCTATGGATTTGCCTGCCAAGTTGCCATAGCCTTGTCCATGGCTAACGTTAACACATAGCTAGTTAACTTGGACACTGTTAGTTAGCATGTAAACATGGAGTTATGCTAACATGAATAATGTTAACTTAGCTGAAGTGCTTTCAGAAATATGTTTTAGCATAATCTTGCCAAATAAACAGAATGAAGAAATCTTTCTTTTCTAGTAGCGTTAGCTACCCAGTATGATTTCGAGTTTGAAAAGAGTTTGCTAGCGTCAGGTGGAGCTTCACTGACTAGCTAGCTTAACGTTAAACCACCATGATGGCACAACATGCGTTCATATTGTGAATTCACATTTCTGTCTTTGATAGCGGCATTTGGTTTTGTAAGCGTTGTGGCAATACTACAACAATGCGTTGACAGAAAACGTACTTTTAATAATTAAGTATTTTTAAAAGTGAGTACATCAGTGGGGCGGCGTGGTGGTGTAGTGGTTAGCGCTGTCACCTCACAGCAAGAAGGTCCGGGTTCGAGCCCCGGGGCCGGCGAGGGCCTTTCCGTGCGGAGTTTGCATGTTCTCCCCGTGTCCGCGTGGGTTTTCTCCGGGTGCTCCGGTTTCCCCCACAGTCCAAAGACATGCAGGTTAGGTTAACTGGTGACTCTAAATTGACCGTGAGTGAATGTTTGTCTGTGTCTATGTGTCAGCCCTGTGATGACCTGGCGATTTGTCCAGGGTGTGCCCCGCCTTTCGCCCGTAGTCAGCTGGGATAGGCTCCAGCTTGCCTGCGACCCTGTAGAACAGGATAAAGCGGCTAGAGGAGATGAGATGAGTACTTCAGTACTTTAACTTAAGTAAAAATTTGACTGTCCAACTTTCACTTTTATTGGAGTAACAGTTGACCAGTGGGATCTGTACTTTGACTTAAGTAATGAAGTTGGGTTCTTTGTCCACCTCTGGTTAAATCAACATAAAGTCCTGTCTCTGAGGACATACGCCATCACCGCATACCTCTTCCTGGACAAGTACAAATTCATCTCCTACCCATCTCGTCTGATGTTAAATAAGGAAACCCAATCGGTTTCTTTTCCCAATTTCAAAAAACATCTGCTTCAACAAACTGTTTAGATTCGGCTCCACTTTCTACATCATTAGAATTATCCCGCCCACTCATCTGAGTATCTCCACTCATGCCTTTGTGTGTGTATATTCATGAGTAAAGTGCTACCTGATTGGCTGGAGGAAAATGTGTGTGAAGTGAGCAGTGGCTCATGATCATTATTTAAGGAAACATGTTCCAAATTGAACAGGGTGAGAAGGTTCCGACTGTGGTGCTTTATCCTTGTAGTGTATCACAGACATTTCATTAAGACCTCAGGGAACTGGGTCCACTTGGAGAAAAGGGGTGTAATATGGCACCTTTAATTACAGTGGTGCTTGAAAGTTTGTGAACCCTTTAGAATTTTCTATATTTCTGCATAAATATGACCTAAAACATCATCAGATTTTCACACAAGTCCTAAAAGTAGATAAAGAGAACCCAGTTAAACAAATAAGACAAAAATATGATACTTGGTCATTTATTTATTGAGGAAAATGATCCAATATTACATATCTGTGAGTGGCAAAAGTATGTGAACCTCTAGGATTAGCAGTTAATTTGAAGGTGAAATTAGAGTCAGGTGTTTTCAATCAATGGGATGACAATCAGGTGTGAGTGGGCACCCTGTTTTATTTCAAGAACAGGGATCTATCAAAGTCTGATCTTCACAACACATGTTTGTGAAAGTGTATCATGGCACAAACAAAGGAGATTTCTGAGGACCTCGGAAAAAGCGTTGTTGATGCTCATCAGGCTGGAAAAGGTTACAAAACCATCTCTAAAGAGTTTGGACTCCACCAATCCACAGTCAGACAGATTGTGTACAAATGGAGGAAATTCAAGACCATTGTTACCCTCCCCAGGAGTGATCGACCAACAAAGATCACTCCAAGAGCAAGGCGTGTAATAGTCGGCGAGGTCACAAAGGACCCCAGGGTAACTTCTAAGCAACTGAAGGCCTCGCTCACATTGGCTAATGTTAAAGTGCATATCCTGGACCAATTTCATTTTTTTATATATGAAAGTATGTCCCTTTACACACTCATCCAGAAGGGTAATTTTGCACAAGGTCATCTGTCTACAGCAGAAAAAAATTAAATAACAAAATGCATCTGGAAAAATCCCAAGGGAATCTGGAGCCAGATTTGTGACGTTACCTGTGGAAGCGCCAGCAGGCTGAGAGAGCCTGCACGGTTTCAGTGCACAGCCTGTGTAGACCAAGTTTAGCAGCTAGCGATTTTGCATTGAAATATGGAATTGCCACCTGAGCGCAATGTTACTTCACCTTTGGATGAAGAATATAATGAGATGTCAGAATTATTTCTTACCCTGGCAACAGTCAACTTGTGAATTGCCGATTTTCTTGGTCTTTTTCTTGGCTCTGCTTTGGTCCTTGGCTTCCAGGTGCCTCACATGAAGCGCTCCCATTTCTCTCTCATTGTTCGGTCTTTTGGAAAATGATGAGTATTAATCCCATCAAGATTGGTGTTGCTACACCCTCCTACGATACATCTGTTAACTATTTTAATAATTACATGATAACGTTGAAGAAATTTGCAGAAAACCACCAGGTCATTTTCTCATAAACAAACCAGTGCTGACATAGGATTCAGAAGGAGGCGTCCCGCACGCAACATCATGAAAATCAATGTTTGCCAGGAAATCCAAATGCCAAGTTTTTTCAGAGGCGGACAAATTCACCTCAAATTGCTTGATTTCAACTGAATTTTTCTGGTATTGCGCAAGGTAAAAAAAAATGCACAAAATGCAAACTGTGACAGATATTTGACCAAAGTTTTATATAAAATAGGAGAATTACATTGATCTTGCTCCTGAATTTACCCGTGATATGCACTTTAATGTTCATGAGTCCACCATCAGGAGAACACTGAACAATGTGCATGACAGGGTTGTGCATGACAGGGTTGCAAGGAGAAAGCCACTGTTCTCCAAAAAGAACATTGCTGCTCATCTGCAGTTTGCTAAAGATCATGTGGACAAGCCAGAAGACTATTGGAAAAATGTTTTGTGGAGGGATGAGACCAAAATAGAACTTTTTGGTTTAAATGAGAAGCGTTATGTTTGGAGAAAGGAAAACACTGCATTCCAACATAAGAACCTTATCCCATCTGTGAAACATGGTGGTGGTAGTATCATGGTTTGGGCCTGTTTTGCTGCATCTGGGCCAGGATGGCTTGCCATCATTGATGGAACAATGAATTCTGAATTATACCAGTGAATTCTAAAGGAAAATGTCAGGACATCTGTCCATGAACTGAATCTCAAGAGAAGGTGGGTCATGCAGCAAGACAACGACCCTAAGCACACAAGTCATTCTACCAAAGAATGGTTAAAGTAGAATAAAGTGAATGTTTTGGAATGGCCAAGTCAAAGTCCTGACCTTAATCCAGTCGAAATGTTGTGGAAGGACCTGAAGCGAGCAGTTCATGTGAGGAAACCCACCAACATCCCAGAGTTGAAGCTGTTCTGTACGGAGGAACGGGCTAAAATTCCTCCAAGCCGGTGTGCAGGACTGATCAACAGTTACCGCAAACGTTTAGTCGCAGTTGTTGCTGCACAAGGGGATCACACCAGATACTGAAAGCAAAGGTTCACATACTTTTGCCACTCACAGATATGTAATATTGGATCATTTTCCTCAATAAATAAATGACCAAGTATAATATTTTTGTCTCATTTGTTTAACTGGGTTCTCTTTATCTACTTTTAGGACTTGTGTGAAAATCTGATGATGTTTTAGGTCATATTTATGCAGAAATAAAGAAAATTCTAAAGGGTTCACAAACTTTCAAGCACCACTGTACATCTTCAGGAAACGCATGCATAAATACTGCCATGCAAAGGCAAACTGCAATAGTGTCACTATTGGACCATCTTCTTCCCCCGACACGATATGCAGATCCTGCAGTTTGCCTCTGCACAGCAGAATAAATCTACAGGTTTAGCTCAGTTCCCTCAAAATTCTCTTTCCTTTCTCAAGGCAAGTTTCCCTCAAACTGGCTATCTTTATTTTCCTCAGGTTGTATCCTGCTCCAGAGCGCTGTCAGGTAACTCATGCTCAGCATCCCTTGTTTCCGCTGTCACTCCATCTGTCCGGTCCATGCTCACCTGGAGCTATTCACCAACATATACACTTGAAATAAATGAACCAGAACAGTTCATGCTGAAGATAGTTAAATTCAAGAACAGCACGTTATTGTGATCTCGTCCCACTCATCTAGTTTATAGCTAATTAAATATATCAAGAACGCAACCAGTTCGAGGAAACATCTGGAAGAGGTAGTCAAGGCATCACACCACGTTCTGCTGTCCAACACCAGCGTCCTGCATTTCCGGTTGATGTGTTTTATTGTAGCAGAGACACAAACACAGTAAACAAGGCTTTGTGCAAAAAAGCCTGATGTAATCATAATTAGAGTCACTCAAAATGGGCATGATATCTTGTTATTAGCATCTAATTTGTGGTCAAATCTGAACGTGTTCTGAAGCCCTAATGCCGCTCTCGCTTGATACTATCGCCATAGCAACCAGCAGCAGGTTAACACCCACTGGAGCGCAACCTGAGAGACGTGATGTGAAAGAAATCTGTCATGGTGTGACCGCAGTATAACTGTGTGAGGTGTAGTGGGTGAGAAAAGGCTCTGAAGGAGTGAAATAAAATATCAAACTCAGCATCACACAAGAATCAGACTGAATTATCCGATCGTACAATCAGATTACGTTTTCAACGTGGACGTGAGCAAGACACCAGCCCCAGTGCTAGTGCATATGAATACACACATACTGCAGCACATAACACACACCTCACCGAATGACACACCAATTCAACAGCATTTATTTTATACCAGATCCACATCGTTACGCTCCTGAAAGTTTTTGCTAAACAGTATCTTGCCCATTCTAGAATTTTAAAAAATATTTTTCCCCCATTTTTTTTCAAATTGTGTTTGTTAGTGAGCAAGTCCACGCATCCGTCATGATTATTCCCCCTCCCTTGTAAAGATTAGTAAAAAGGATTAAAAAAAAATCCACCTTTTGCTGAAGTCACTTCATCTCGCTGAAAAAATGAGAAAAATCCCAAGATAGTTTCACTTGCTAAGATGTTTTTTTTTTTGTAGTGCAAATACATGATGAGCTAATTTAACTTAAAATTTGCAAATATAGTAGGGTGACCAGACGTCCCGGTTTTACCGGGACAGTCCCAATTTGGGGTTGTGTGTCCCAAGTCCAGACAAAAGTCTGTCGGGACACGGATATGTCCCGGTTTTCGCCACTCACGACGTTTGTGACTGAGCAGCGTGGGGATCATTAGCGGAGAAATGTCTGCATTTACTATTTTGATGAATTGACAGGAATCGCAAACTTTCCTGGTTACTGCCCCCTGGCCCTGTGGCATGGGTGTTTATTTAGCCACATTATTCCAGACAACAGAACGTGTTGCCATGCAACAATAAAATAAACATTAACTGGCACGAATGTTCTTTGTCTAGCAGCCAGCAGCAGTAATGCCGCAGCAATTATGCCGAAAAGAAAATGTACCTTTTCCAAAGATTTACAGGGCACCTACCCCTTCCTCCGAGAGGTGCAGAACAATGCGCACGAAGCCTACTGCACACACTGTAAGTGTTCCTTCTCCATAGCCCACGGTGGTAACGCTGATATACAGGATCACATTAAAACGGCTAAACAGTCGCCTTAGCTTTGTTCCAGTGCTTTGTTCTTGTACGGAGTTGGGTAGCCTATGTTGCAAATGCTGTGCGCTCCTGTGGGAGCTTTCCTCGGGCTGTCGCCCCTCTCCTCCTTTACTGCTGTTTTGTTTGAGTATATTCTCAAATCACTTGTCTCTTTTTTGTTTCTGTTTAACATACCATTCTGACAGTTTGGCCATATTGCTGTGTTGAACAGCTTGTTGCACCTTCCATTAAAGTGTTCACTTTTGTACACATCTTCTTGCTTTATTCATGCAGTTGTGGGGAATGGTTAGTAAGGTTGATTCTGACCTAGGCTATGTTGAGGTCACATATCTACTTTTTAAGTTCATGCTATAGTGCATACAATTTTAGAGATGTAGCCTACATGTGCATATGCATTCTTCTTGGTGTTCTCACAAACAGGTGAAATAAATCAGTGTAAATTTGGCCTATGGACATAGCCTGGCCTATTCTCAGCCATTACAAAATCTGTTGTCTGACCATGATTTAACTGATCTGTATACCACTGTGCTACTAGATAACAAAATGCCTGTTTGTTTTATTTCATGTGAGATGCTGATAAATGTGAGCTTCAACAAAATGATAAGAGCACCTCTCTGAGACCCCGTCCACACGTAGCCAGGTATCTCCTAAATCGAAGATATTTTTCTACGTTTTGGCCTGTCATCCACATGAAAACACATCAAAAACGAATATTTAAAAAAACTCCGGGCAAAGTGAAGATTTTTGAAAACTCCGTGTATGCCTTTTCATGTAGACAGAGATAACCGGAGTTTTGCATTTTAGAACGTCACAATCTGCGCCAAAAAATGACAAAAAATCTGCCCTGACGTCAAACGTGCGACCTTTGTTTACTGCAGAAGCCAGATTAAGCATGGACAAAGAGTAATGGATCGGAGTAGTGCCTTGAAAGCGTTAATTATTGTGCAGGTGCTATTTACATGTTTAATTTTAGAAGCCCAACTACTGACAAGATTCCCAATCAACGTTTTCTTGCGTCTTTTGAAGTTTATACTCCAAAATTGTGTTTAGAAGCAATTCTGTCTCCGAGTCTGTCCAGACGAATGAGCTTGGCGCCATGTTTTATGTTTAGGCGGAAGTGACGCCAACAGAGGGCTATTCTGATGTGATTAGGGGGTAGGATTTGGGGAAATAATGCCATCTACAGGTTTGGAATGCTTATGAATGTGATTGAAAACGCAGATGTTCGGTTATGTGTGGAAGGGATTTTTTTCGAAGACGAGGTGGTGTGGATAAAACATTTTTATAAACGGGGGGGGAAATGTTCGGTTTTAAAAATACCCGGCTACGTGTGTACATGGCCTGAGTCTCACGTTTACGTAAAAAAAAGGTGTGCGTGCACAAGCATGGTCGCGCGCAAAAGTGTCCCGGTTTCAGACTAGGGAAATCTGGTCACCCTAAAATATAGGGAATTTAAAAGTAGAAAATATATAATGAACTTCAAAATAGTGAAATTAAGAACAGCCAAATGAACTCACCTGGAAGAGGACCCAAGTTTATTTTACCCCCATGTACAATGAGGAGGAGGGTAAGAGAGGCAAAAAAAATAATTCCCAAGGATCACTGTTGGTGAATTACAAGCAAAAGTAAAATCTTGGGGCTTCGGAGTCTCCAAAACCACCATCAGACTCCACCTCAATGCCAAGAGATTATTCAGAAGGTGCCAGAAAAAGCCTTTTCTGCCTGTTAACCACAAACATACGGTAGGCACCTGAAGTTTGTGAAACGCGACTACAACTTTGACTGGAACCGTGTTCTCTGGTCTGATGGAACAAAAATGGAGCTTAATGGCAATAAACACTCGCGGTGGGTTTGGTGTAAAAAGAAGGATGGCTATATTGAAAAGAACTCGATCCCAACTGTAAAATATGGTAGAGGTTCTGTGATGTTTTGGGGCTGTTTTTCCTCCAAAGGCCCTGGAAACCATGTTAGGGTTCATGGCATCATGGACTCCATGAAACTCATGCACTAGAGTAGAGTAACATAAATAATATTCAAAGTGGCAACCGGTAACACTATTACTCATTACGGTCATTACGAGAAAGGTTAATAGTGTGAGTTTGGTCCACTAATGAGCTTCATTGCTATTTGGCGTCCCCTGGGTTGCACTACCAGGTTATATCCTTGACTTGCAAGTGATGTCAAAGCAAAATAGAAACCCGGATGTCGGCCATGTTGGTGGAGATATTAATGCGTGGTCAAGCGACATTCTGGACAAAACGTAGTCACATGTGCGCAACTCTCTTTGTTTTTCCACTGCTTTAAGCATTCTTTTAGCTCTGCCATATCTTTGTGCTGTATATGGTTGTGGTCACAACAGTACTCGTGACCGTGGCATGCTCCGATTTTTTAGAATTCAGTCCATGATTCGGAAAGAGGGCGAGGAAACTCTGAGGCTTAGTACGGAGAGGAGACGAGCACGGCTGAACAACATCGGCAGGGCTGATCTAACAGAGGCTAAAACCAAAACAGCTCGCGTTTGCAGTAATCATTTTATCTCAGGTGAGATTCAAAAGCTTTCTCGATAACATCATGGAAGAATTTTATTTCGTGTTGCTCGAATTTTGCTATAAAATGAGCGTTCTCTCTTGTCGTGGTTCACTCAGTCGTTGTTAGAATTTTAACACGTGTATTACCATTTTGCTTCTAGGAGCGCCAGCAAAATTATATGATAGAAACAATCCAGACTGGGCACCCACTCAGAAAATGGGCTATATTTCGTCTAAGGTCAAACTTGATTCTTCGGCAGCCGAACCAATTAGAACACGATATCTGGGTACTCGATGGTCGGTAGAAGCGTCTTATCTTCAGAAAAGTCTGACTTTTTTAAATAATATGGGTCAAAACCACACATATCTATCTTCTCTTTGTATTGAATCTTCACTCGATTGTTTAAATCGTGGTAATACTAAGAAAATTCAGCATTGTTTACAGACACGCTTTCAGCGGCTGCCATTCTAGTTGCTTTGTATATCCACCATCATGGCGGACGCTCATGACGTAGCACATTTTGATCACATGGTTGCAAGTCATCTATTCGAATGTCACGTCCAACAGATGACATTGAAAATGTTGTACTTTGCAAATGTTGCTTAATTGCAAAATCGTTGTTTCTACAATAAGCACGATCATGTAATTAACATCTCATCTCATCTCATTATCTGTAGCCGCTTTATCCTGTTCTACAGGGTCGCAGGCAAGCTGGAGCCTATCCCAGCTGACTACGGGCGAAAGGCGGGGTACACCCTGGACAAGTCGCCAGGTCATCACAGGGCTGACACATAGACACAGACAACCATTCACACTCACATTCACACCTACGGTCAATTAAGATGGGGTTTACATTAGACCGTATCAGCGGATCATCAGATTAACGTTTTTAAAACGATTAGCGTGCACACAGCAACGCCAATACACGGATACGCTCGGCTCCGCAGGCATCCTGCGCTCCAAATCACTCCGCCCTGAACAGCGAGTGCCCTCTGGGGGGTGCGCACTCCGGCCCTGCGCAGCTCACAGAGCGCGCGAGTGGAGCGCACGAGCAGTGATTCGGGACTGAGCCGCTGTGTGTGTGATCCTCGTGCATGTCGGGCATGCGCGTCACTTACCACTTGCAAGTGGAAGGATGGCAAGCCTAAAGACAATCATAACTACACAATGGGCAGTATTTGCATCAGTATTTGCAGTATTTTCATACTTTTATACTCTTTAATGAAAGGTGATACAAGGCGGAAGTCCGCGCCGTTTTTCAGCAGTCGCGTCACATGACCAACGCCAGCGAATCAGGAAGGTGGATGTCACAGTGATGTTGTCCAATGATGACGCCAGCTAGAGCTCAGCACAGCGTATCCGCATATTCTCAATGTTTACACAGTACCGGACCAGACACGATCTGGATTGAATACGTGGACCCTGGCGGATTCCCGTTTCCCGGCGTTTTAATGTAAACGGACAGTGCATCCGCGAAGAAAACGAGACAGATATGGTCTAATGTAAACTTGGCCTTAGAGTCACCAGTTAACCTAACCTGCATGTCTTTGGACTGTGGGGGAAACCGGAGCACCCAGAGGAAACCCACGCGGACACGGGGAGAACATGCAAACTCCACACAGAAAGGCCCTCGCTGGCCACGGGGCTCGAACCCGGACCTTCTTGCTGTGAGGCGACAGCGCTAACCACTACACCACCGTGCCGCCCGTAATTAACATTATTTATTCAAATGAATCAAGCAGCTAATTGGCTAGAAGTGGACTTAAGTTCTTTATCACAAATGGATAGATCTTACTCATTCTTGCTTTTTTAGAAAAAGATCCCACTTTTGGTCAAAGAACGCTTCGTTAGCAATAATTCACTCAAGTGTTGTTTGTGTACAAAATGAATAGATGGTTTATGAAGATATTTTGATGTTAAGCCTGTATTTCAAAGCTAAACTGATCATAATTAAGTCTTCTATTATTTAAAAAAATGCTTATTAAATGATTATACATTTATTACCTTGCCCGGGAAGGAGTCCACCAGGGGGTGAGGTATTGTTTTCGGTGGGGTTTCTTTGTTTTATTGTTTGCAACATTAGGGAAATTGGCTGGATCAATCTTCATGAAACTTTCAAGATAGATGGGCATTGGTCTCAAATAGAACCTCCAACATTTTGAGGGTCATCCTGTCAAGGTCACCAAAAAGGTCAAAATCATTTTTTTCACGATATCTTCCTTCATATTCATCATATTTACTTCAAACCAATTCCAAAATGTTCATTTTTCAATTCTGCTTCCATTGATATGCTACATGACGGGGTATCTCTCATAGTTTTCTTTCAAACTTTCATTTGTTCGTTTGTTTGTGTGTGTGTGTCTGTCTTTTAACAATCTAGTGTCTAGACCTGGGGTGCCATGGTAACGGCCCGCGGGCCGGATACGGCCCGATTGGTCATCACATCCGGCCCGGTGGTTCATGAGACTTTTTTTTTTAAATAATAAATTAATAAAAATCGAATGTTGTGGGGTTTTTTTTGTAATGATTTTAAATCTAATGTTTCAATTTGATTCCATTTTCGTGTAATCCATCAGTTCGTTTTTAGCTGCTCTCTGCTTGCTGCAGCACGCGCAGGTGCAATGACCCGGATTTAATGTAGAGTCGGCTAGTTGTTGCTCGTTCACAAGCAACAACAGTCTAAAAAGAGAAAAGTTGATTCTGAGGGTCGCATCTTTCAGGAAAAATGGAGAGAGAAATACTTTTTCTGGGAAGTAGGGGGAAAACCTGTTTGTCTGATTTGTTCGCAACAAGTGGCTGTACTGAAGGAATACAATGTCAAAAGACATTACGAGACCCACGCCGACAAATACAGCCAATTCACCGGGCAACGCAGGACTGAAAAGCTAAATGAGCTTGCCTCAAACCTTCAAACACAGCAAGCAGCTTTCTCAAAGTCTCGAGAGACACATGAAGGTTCGTTTTAATATCATACATCATCTTCAGTTCTCCTTTAATGTTAAATGCGGCTGTTTTCAAACAGGGGTGTCTCAATATCTTTGTTGTACATTTTATTTCATGTTAGGGGCAGTGAAGGCGAGCTACATCATCGCGTGGGAGATCGCAAAAGTGTCCAAGCCATTTTCGGAGGGTGCATTCGTCCAGGATAAATACGCATCTGTTGGAATCCAATCATTGCCACCAGAATCAGTCATTGCCACCAGAGTACCCAATTATCACGGCCTTTGCCGGTAAAATACTCTGTATGTTCGGGACAACATATTTATGTGAACAGGCATTTTCAGTAATGAATATTAATAAATCGAAACTGCGTAGTCGTCTGACCCATGGACATCTCAACGATGTCATGAAAATAGCAGCTGCCCAGAGTCTGTCCCCCAATGTCGACAAGCTGGTAAAAAGTAAAAGACTTCTGGCTTCCACATGTAAAATGTAGCTGGTATTTCTCCCCCATGTAACCTTGTGCTGTGTGCTTGAGGGGGAATAAACAGGATGGGTGTGTGGAAATATATGTGGGACTTGACCAGCAAAGTTAATGTGCCATCTGTAGTTTGTTTTTATTGGTATGTTCAGTCATATTTGGCTCTTTTAAACTAATGCTACTGGATATTTAGTCACTTGACCTATTGGTGGAATTATTTACCCTGGCACTTCTTCTTTTTTTTGACTCGTTTAGGCCTACTTGCCAATCGTTTTAATTGGCCTAATTAGGCCTATGCATTGACATGTTTTTGATGTGCAAGATCAATAAATCTGATCTAAGTCATTTACAGTTTACACTTGTGTTATTTGTGTCTTAGTCCATTTCTGTAGCATTTTTTTTTTATAAATGTAGGCTACTTGCATGCTTAGACTGTTACATTTTCAGAGGGTAAATTGCTTTTGTCTGCCATGTTATCGTGCGCCTCATTTTGAGGCTATAGCTTTACAATTCCTTTTGGGCATATAGGCCTTCAAAAATCATATAAAATAATGTCCTTTTGTTGAGTTAGTGTCTGGTCTTTTCAGGCCAAAAGTGTAATTCGGCCCCCAAGGTCCCACTTGAAAAAAATCTGGCCCCCTTACCAATTTCACCCTGGCACCCCTGGTCTAGACAGTTGCACAGATTAACTTCAAATTTTCAGGGTAGGTGGACAATGGTTTGTAGATTACCTGATTCAATTTTGGGGGTAATCGGGTCAAGGTGAAGTTCAAGGTCACCAGAAAGGTCAACCTTTTGGTCAAAATAACATTTTCCATTATAACTCAAAAACGGTTGCCGATAGCCAGATGTTTACTATTATGAGCATATAGGAACTCCCATATGGCCTTTCATTTGGCACCATGATCTTTGACCTTGAGTCACCCTGAAAGGTCAAACTCAAGGTCACGGATTTTCAGAGAGCTGTAACTTGAAAACGGTTGATGGTAGACAGATACTTACCATTATCAACTTACAGGAAGTGCCATATAGGCTTTCATTTGGCACCATGACCTCTGACCTTGAATGAGTGAAATGTCAAACTCAACGTCATGGATTTTCCTAGGACTATAACCTGACAGCTGATGATTGAGAAATATTACCATTATCAACATATAGGTATAAAATAAGTGCTGCTGGGTGAGGTTTGTTTTGCCTGGCAACACTTGTTTGTTAAATTATGATTTTTTTAAATGAGTTTAATAGCCTTAGATTACAATGAAATGAAAATGTATTCCATGTGCATGAATATAAACCTGTGTTCTGGATTACAGCCACCAAACCTCCAGAGCTGCTGTTACTGAAAATGTATCAGTCTGTAGAATTCAGCAGCACCGTGGAAAAACATCCCATCACACACACACACACACACACACACACGACACACACACACACACACACACACACACGACACACACACACACACACACACACACACGACGAAACTGTCTGAGAAGCAGTGCAGCTTACACATCAATCAACTCGTCTGCTGCACGCTGTTGTGTGGGTTAAAAAAAAATAGTGCAAGAAAGTTTCCAAGGCAGAACTGTGCTCTGATTCATGGCGGAAGAAGTTCAACACCCAGCGGTACAAGTGGCAGGAAGCTACTAGTGGTGTCACGGGAAATCACAAATCCTTAGATGATATATTTTAAAAAAAGAAGAAACGGACGGCTGCATCAAAACAACACGTCTGCGTGCAGAAAGCAGCTCAGGCAGACAGGAGGCTGGAAATACAGCCGTGATGATGATAAGAGGGTGTTAGTGATGATCGGTGGTGTCGCCAGGTAGTTAGACAAGTGCAATGGATCCCGCTCATGCACAAATCACTCCGGGCTGTCGACAAGGATAAATGAAAAACATAGTGCTCCTGATAAAGTATAGGTACCAAACCTGGCAGAAGTTTTCACACCCCTTGGATTTTTCTACGTTTTGTAATGTTGGACCTGAAATGGACTTAACTGGGATTATATGTCATGAATATACACAAGATAGCTCGCAACATTATATTAAAAAATGATTTGCAAATAAAAAACTGTTACAGTTGCGATTGCATAAGTGTTCACCCCACCCCTGAAAGCAAGATGACTTGCAACCACATGATCAAAATGTGCTACGTCATGAGCGTCCGCCATGATGGTGGATATACAAAGCGACTCGGACGACAGCCGCTGAAAGCGTGTCTGTAAACAATACTGAATTTTCTCAGTATTACCACGATTTGAATGCTCGAGTGAAGATTCGATACAAAGAGAGGATAGACATGTATGGTTTTGACCCACATTATTTTAAAAAGTCTGACTTTTCTGAAGACGCTTCTACCGATCACCGAGTACCCAGATATCGCATTCTATCTGGTTTGGTTGCCGAAGAATCAAGACCGACATTGGATGAAATATAGCCCATTTTCTGAGTGGGTGCCCAGTCTGGATTGTTTCTATCGTATAATTTTGCTGGCGCTCCTAGAAGCAAAATGGTAATACACACGTTAAAATTCTAACAACGACCAAGTGAACCATGGCAAGAGAGAACGCTCATTTTATAGCGAGATTTGAGCAACATGAAATAAAATTCTTCCATGATATTACCGAGAAAGCTTTTGAATCTCACCTGAGATAAAATGATTACTGCAAACGCGAGCTGTTTTGGTTTTAGCCTCTGTTAGATCAGCCCTGCTGATGTTGTTCAGCCGTGCTCGTCTCCTCTCCGTACTAAGCCTCAGAGTTTCCTCGCCCTCTTTTCGAATCACAGATGGAATTCTAAAAAATCGGAGCACGCCACGGTCACGAGTACTGTTGTGACCACAACCATATACAGCACAAAGATATGGCGTTGCTAAAAGAATGCTTAAAGCAGTGGAAAAACAAAGAGAGTTGCGCACGCGTGACTGTGTTTTCTATGGAATGTCGCTTGACCCCGCACTTGTATCTCCACCAACATAGCCGACATCCGAGTTTCTATTTTGCTTTGACGTCACTTGCAAGTCAAGGATTGTTGTACTGGTGCAAATGTTGCCCTCAGAAGACAAATGATTCGTTGATTAGTGTGTGTGTGTGTGTGTGTGTGTGTGTGTGTGTGTGTGTGTGTGCAATTGAATTGCCATGTAATCTCAATCAATTCAATGCTACGAATACTAAAAATCAATCCTACTCTCTTCCTGGTACGCTCCTGAATATGCCAGTACTATATATTCCTTTCCCATTAAAAATGTGTATTTGCAACTGCAGTTCTCTTGAGAGTGCACATAATTTAGGACGTGTTTAAAATTCAACTACAAGTCATATATTTATAATTGCACTCTCACGACAAAAAGTAATCCTTCCATGTGCGATTGCACTTTCTCAACCCAGCTAAAAAATAAAATATTTCCAATCCCATTTGCATTCTCATTTATACAGTCAGCGAGGTACGTCTGATCGGAGGGAGGGGCTTCAGAAGCGAAATGTGTGCACAGCCAGAATCACAAAACATTTTTCGGTTAAAAAAAAAAGAAAAGAAAAGAAAAGAATAACTCTATTGTTGACTCCACTGATGTTTGCTGTTCCAGCCGCCTCTCTGACACGATGAAGGAGAGATTTATCTGGAAGAGGTTCACACAAAACAGACGTCGCTTGCTCTGAAATCCGTGCTTCCCTCCTCAGAGCTTGTTCAAGAACATACCTAAAGAAAGAACATCATAAAGACCAAGGAGTGAAGCAACACTCCTTGAAATCCATGGCAAAGTTCTGGGAAAGTGTGAATCAGGGGTTGGTTATAAAAAATATCCCAAAGTCTGAACATCCTGTGGAGCAACCTTAAATCCATTATTAACACAATCACGATTCTGCCTAGAGTCAGCCGTCCAATTGAGTAAAGAGGGGGTTAGTCAGGGAAGCAACCAAGCATTTTAATTATACTATATGTACAGTATTTCAGGTATAACACTACGAGACAGAGAGAGAGGGTGAATACTAATGCGAAGCTGTATAATGGCTACACCGGAGATAAAATACAGAATGAAATGCATCAAATTTAACAAACACCAGGGACGGATCCAGGAAAATGGGAAGGAGGGGCATCAACCCAGTAAGGTTGGGGGTCCAGGGGGACCCCCTGATTGTCAGAGACATGCGAAACGAAATCTCTGAAAGAAAATGACCAGATCAAAAATGTTTTGAAACTAAGGAACTTTCAAAACCATTTTATTAGTCGCTGAAAATAATATTGTCAGAGTTGCAGGTATATGCATAGAACATAATTACAACTGATATATGGTTATATTTATGAAAGTTGCATTGTCATATCATGTATTATCACATGACACACTACAGTGTCGTACACTGACCACAAAACACCTTATAATCAATCAATTATTACTGTTTTACCAACTGCAATCTGAGATCACTGGGGAATTTTAAGTAGACTGTCACAGGACAGACGAGTCTGAAATGTTGTCTGTCCGTCTGTCCAAATTTCAGCTTGTCTGAATGATGGGCCAAAGGCCTGGAACAATGCGGCCGGGGGTCAGGCGGGCCCCGGAAGCTGAAGGGCTTTCGATGCCTGTAGATGCTTCTCAGCTATTTCCAAGCACTTTTTGTGATCTTCAAAGGCCAAATTACACTCGACATTAGTTGCTAATTACACGACAAATTTGATATAATTTACAAGAAAATGTCAGAAGATTCAAGAAAAACATGCTGAAAGTTCTGTCCAAGAAAACAGTAGCACACACAGGTCAGTTCCGTGTCTAGAAAAAGTACGAGGAGCCAAGGATGGTCCAGCCGGTTACAACTCACTCGTCCTCATACTCTATATAGGTACTATTATAACACTCATCAAACATTATGTCAACAATGACTATTTTATACTATGTTTATAATAAGTCATAAGAAATTCAGTAATTAACAATCCAACTATTCTTACATCTTCTTCTTTTGGCTGCTCCTGATTAGGGGTCGCCACAGTGGATCTTTCATCTCCATTGCTCCCTGTCTTCCGCATCCTTCTCTACCACACCTGCCACTTTCATGTCCTCTCTCACCACATCCATATATCTCCTCTTTGGCCTTCCTCGTTTTCGTTTGCCTGGCAGCTCCATCCTCAACATTCTCCTTCCAACATGCTCTGCATCTCTTCTCAGGATGTGCCCGTACCATCTCAGTCTCATCTCTCTTAGCTTAATTCCCAAGCTCTCCACATGTGCTGTCCCTCTGATGTGCTCGTTCCTTATCCTGTCCAACCTCCCATCGCAAACCTTAACATCCTCAACTCCGCCACCTCCAACTTTGCCTCCTGTCTCTTCATTAAGGGTACGGTCTCCAATCCATACATCACAGCTGGTCTCACTATTCTCTTATACCTCTTACCTTTCACTTTTGCTGGGACTTTCCTATCACAAATGACTCCCGAAATCCAACTGCTCCACCCTGCCTGCACTCTCTTTCTCACCTCATTATTGCAGCCCCCATTTTCCTGCACAGTTGACCCCAGGTACTTGAATTCATCAACTTTCTTTACGTCTACTCCTTGCATCTTCACGACACTCTCATCCCCATTCTCATTGATGCACATGTATTTTTTGCTACTGCTCACCTTCATTCCTCTTCGTTCCAATGCATACCTCCATCTCTCCAAACCCAGCTCAACCTCCTTTCTGCTTTCACCACATATCACAATATCATCCGCAAACATCATGTTCCATGGTGACTCTTGCCTCACTTCGTCCGTCAAGCTATCCATCACTATGGCAAACAAGAAAGGACTCAAAGCAGATCCTTGATAGAGTCTAGATGTAACTATTCTTACATAATAGAGTTCAAATTTTGAGTTCGAGAGTCCAAGTAACTTTGTCAAAAAATGACTTTTAAAATGACTCAGAATTAGACAAAGGAGTATCATTTGGTATTCAGACTAAAATCTGCGGGACTAGAACTTAGAAAATAGAAAAAACACGACAAAAGAGAAACCAATTGAAACCGAAAGAGTGAAAGTGATTATCATGCCGTTACCATGGGAACAGTCTTTTATGAATGTGTAAGTGGGCGCTCAGCACTCCGACTCTGGTGTCACTGAGTAAGGGGACAAGTTTTATGTTTCTTCTAACTTAGATAATTTAAAAACTATAATATTATTTGACAGTGGGCACAGAGGAAAGTGTGAAGTATAAAGTTTCTGTCAATATGTTTATCATGCTTGTATGATAAAAACTCATGAAGATATTTATCTAAATCCATGACGTACTCATTCTAAACCTGCCGAGCTTCGCCGGAGAAGCTCTCCCAAAGGGTTAAAATACGATGGAAAAGACACTTTATCAGGGTCCAAAACCTGTAGCAGTCTATTTTCTTTTAATGTTAGTGGTATATCTACCCAGCTGATAACAGTCAGTGTGTTTACATGCACATCCAAATCAAGCTGCTGTTGGTAATCGAGCTAAGGGTCCCAGCAGGGGTGCCAGAGAAATCCAATCCTACATGCACACAAGGAAATCGAGCTATTGTGTGAGGTACATTGTGCACCCGAGCCACAGGTGGTGCTATACGCCCCATTGTGTTGGTACACTTCCGGTTGTCGTCATGAAGAAGAGCTATTCAAGAGTATAAACAAAGTTATCAGTTCCGTGTTCTGCTCGCCATTTTCTCTTCTTCGTTCGTTCGTTCTCCTTGTTCCTCCTGACCTCTTCTGCTGCTCGCTACTACTACTGTTGTCATGCCAACCGAGGCTGTTGTGTTTCCCGCTTGTGGTCTCGTCACTTGTCACTTCCGGAAGGGGCAGTGCTGAAGTAAGTAGCTCGACTACGTAGCTCGATAGGGTTTACATGCACTAAGTAGCTCGGCTACAATCGCATAATCTAGGTCGCGTAGCTCGATTACGAGAAATCCAGTTCGGTTCGATTTCAGCCGAGCTAAGGTGTTTCCATGGCATTTAGAACTTCGATTTCAGTTGAGCTACGGCAGAAATTCGATTTTCTCTATGTGCATGTAAACGCACTGATTGTCACATGGTGTCATGCCAGAATGCACTCCTACTCGGTGATGAGAGATGACTTGTCATTCATCGAGAGCGTCTGCGATCGGCCAATCACAGGCTGTGTTGCAATATAATGTATTCACCCAGTGTAACATTTGGAAGGAAATTAGAAGTAGATTAGACCCAGAGCTTTACAATTTTTTTATTGGCCATCTGGTTTGATGCTTTTGAAATACAGACAGACAAATGTAAAAATTACCGGGTAATGTCCGCTGGTCCAGCCTTATTTCCCACACTGTTATTATGTCGATGCACAAAGCTCCTGCGCCCTGTTAAAATCCAACAGGACTCGCCCAGTTTGCTTTTCACTGCATTCGTGTCACGAGCGAAAAAACCCAAGCTAGGACCGACTATTAAATATAAATTTATACCATAAACTCTTCAGCTCAATCCCACATAACAATGTGTTTATTTTTTAAAAACCTTATTAATTAAATAAAAAGCAGCAGGCAT
This sequence comes from Neoarius graeffei, assembly GCF_027579695.1. Lineage (NCBI taxonomy): Eukaryota > Metazoa > Chordata > Actinopteri > Siluriformes > Ariidae > Neoarius > Neoarius graeffei. Next base: position 60,142,276 of record NC_083584.1, read on the forward strand.
ATCTCGGTATCTGCAATACTAAAACTTTTTTTTTTTGGAAGGGGGGAGGTGCACTGGGCGTAAATCCATGCCAGAACACACACTGCCAAGTTAAAAGATCCCATATTCGCTGTTGTGCTCGTGACACTGAAGTACTGATGGGTGACGAGAAAACACTGCACTGACAAAGAGCCTTAGAAAGAATCACTGCTATGAGCTCCTTTGTGATGAAAATGCCTGGCTGTGTAGTGAAAACGAGAGGCTTTCATTCGAGAAAGAGAGATTGATGCGTGACAAACGGAGTCTCCAGGCAGAGGTGGGAAATCTACTTTTGTTCAGAGCAAAAACACTCACAGAAGACATTAAATGCCATCCCTTGCGACTTGTTGTTTTGTTTGTTTGCTTTACTTTAAAGGTCCCATGGCATGAAATTTTCACTTTCTGAGGTTTTTTAACGTTAAAATGAGTTCCTCTGACCTTCTTAAGTCACCCCAGTGGCTAGAAATTTCATAATGTGTAAACCAAACTATGCCCAACATTTGAGAATGGCGCATCAAAACGGCGCGTTGATAAGCTCTTCCCTTTACTACGTCAGCAAGGGAGATGATCCCCACGCCCCCCCCTCTGGATTCCCACCCACTGTATGAATTGCCCGCCCAGTTGTAGTGAGGAGACCATAGAGGACACAACATGGCGTCACCTAAGCGAGCGAAACATGGAAGTTGCGCTGTACATGGATGTGACAACACAGAAAAGAGTCTGTTTTTACTGCCGACGGGAGAGCCCCTGAAGACGCAGTGGCTTAATTTTATTTACTCCAATAATACGCCGTCGAGTCTACCTAAGACGGTGTATGTTTGTCGGAAGCATTTTCCTGATGAATGTTTCCACAACTTGGGACAGTACAGGGCAGGTTTTGCACATCAACTGTCACTGAAGCCTGGGTCCGTACCAAGCATCCCTGCCGCATCAGCCACAAACACCGAACAAGTAAGTGTATAACTGTTAAGTCGTTTTGCCGTGTTTTAAAATCGGTGCCACGTTAGCCTTGCAATGGCTACATTAGCTGTGCAGCTAACCGCTTCCTGCAGTTAGCCAGGTACTCTGCGCTACAAAACCAAAAAGCATGCAGCATGCTCTGTTATAATAGCCAATCAAAACAGTTTTTACAAAGACACCCACATTCTTTTTTTTAAGTCACTCGTTCATTTTATTTGTTTGTTTGTTCAGTAAAAACCCAAACATTTGTTGAATTTATTTTATTTCCTCGCGTCGCACCTTAATGACGTCAGCGCGCGGTATTTTTCCCTTCGCGGTTTGTTCCTTCTCTCTCGCCATAGTAAGACACCCACATCCGCTTGTTCTGACCCACTGGAGGTAGCGTCACAGTGCTGTTAGCCAATCAGAGGTAACACATTTACATGTCATGAATATTAATGATAAGACCCGCCCCCACCCTCTACCCTTCCCCGCCTCCTGCTTCTCATTAGCAAAACGACGCACTGGGAAAAGCGCTGAAATGGGGCTTTCTCCCAGGAGGCTATATCTACGTGCCGAGGGTTCATATAACATCCGGAAACCTCCACGAGCCCGTTTAAAGCATCAACAAACCACCATGCCATGGGTCCTTTAAGACATTTTGTGAACCCTTGTGTAAAACAAGCCCCAGAACACCTTATTCAATACATAAAACATGATTTAAATTGTGCCTGCATTTTCTACTTTCCAGTTGGAAGGGATTTCAGGTGGATTGAAAACAGACTGGTTCGAGCTAACAGGAAGGCGAGTGTGGCTCAAATAACAACTCTTGACAACCATGGCAAGCAGAAAAGCAGCTCAGAATGCACAACGTGCACAACACGTCAAATTGTGACGCGATTCTCTGTGACAGCACAAGAAGACCGCATCGGTTCCCAGAGGTGGACAGTAACGAAGTACATTTACTTGAGTACTGTACTTAAGTACATTTTTTGAGTATCTGTATTTGACTTGAGTATTAATTTTTTTGGCAACTTATGACTTTAACTTCACTACATTTGAAAGACAAATATCGTACTTTTCACTCCACTACATTTCTATCAAGGTCCTCATTACTCGTTACTATGAAGCAGCTTTGAAAGTGGATGGATTTTTCTTTTCTTTTCTAAAATGTGATTGGTTTTTTTTCGCAGGTGACACTGAGACAGCCGATCAGTAATCACTAGGGTCACGTCACGTCCATAGACTGGATAAAATCAAGTTCAATGATTTCTCAGCAGCGTTATTTAACACGATCAGTTGATGGCAGAATGGAAGGAGGCGGTTCTTCTGGGGAATGAATGCACTCATGGCTATAGCTAGAACCCATGTTTCAGTTTTCTGAAAGGAATAAAGAGTTGTTTAATTTTAAATGTTTGCTTTGTTTGCCTAAAACAAACCACATCACGGCCTATAAAAACTCGCCACCCAACCTGCGGAAGCACATTGAGGTATGTAAATGTTTTATTCCAAGAGAAAGCTCACTGTGAAGTTTTATGTGCTTTTAGAACTAGCGGTAACGTTGCAATAGCTATGCAGTCTGGTTCGTCAAATGACTTTCTATGGATTTGCCCGCCAAGTTGCCATCACCTTGTCCACGGCTAACATTAACACATAGCTAGTTAACTTGGACACTGTTAGTTAGCATGTAAACACGGAGTTACGCTAACATGAATAATGTTAACTTATCTGAAGTGCTTTCAGAATGTTTTAGTATAATCTCACCCAATAAACAGAATGTAGAAATCTTTCTTTTTTAGTAACGTTAGCTACCCAGTATGATTTCAAGTCTGAAAAGATTTTGCTAGCATGTCAGGTGGCGCTTCACTGACTAGCTAGCTTAATGTTAAACCACCATGATTCCACAGGCAGATCCAATATGTGCATGAATACATACACTTGCACATGCACGCACGTGAGACCTGTGAGATGGACAGTATTGTACTAGTCAGTCACAACAAATTGCTGGAATTTTTTGTTTTGATGTCAGATGATGGTCTTGCACTTTTTTTTTGTCTTGCTTAAAGCAATGTTGCTGTTGGGCAGTTATTAAGCTCAAGGTGTGGACCTGGGTTTTAATCAGGTTGGATTGTCATTTTTATTTTCTGAGCAAGCTGCATTTACAGCTATTCCACGGTCTTCCTGATTAACCTACACATGCATGTGTGCACACTGCCAGAGCTGAGTCAGAACACTACCATGCTGCTTTGTGGGGCTGGAGAGGAGTGTTACAATTAAAAAAAAAATGGCAATGACAAAGGCTCTTTTTGAGTTCAGTTGTGTTTCATTTTGTAACGTTCTACCAGGCGTTTATTCTACAGGTTCTACAAGTTAGTCAGTAAATCCAGTCGGTTGCTTCAGAGGCATTAGGTTTTATAAGCGTTGTGGCAATAATACAACAATGCGTTGACAGAAAATGTACTTTAAATACTTAAGTATTTTTAAAAGCAAGTACTTCAGTACTTAAGTAAAAATTTGACTGGACAACTTTCACTTGTATTGGAGTAACATTTGACCAATGGGATCTGTACTTTGACTAAAGTAATGAAGTTGGGTACTTTGTCCATCTCTGTCGGTCCCCACTCGTCAGCCAAGAATACGAATTGGACGTTACAGCGGGCACAGAGAAAGAACAATGCGATGAAATGCCAAATCTCAAAGCTAATGACGTTATTTTGTTGTTTTTACTGTCAAGGGTGCAAAAACAATGTCGCAGAAATCATAAACTCATTCATTTCACTTAATCTATATTAGTGTGTTTAATATATTTCGGAAACTAGTTCAGAATACTATTTAACAATTATTCGCCGAAGGTGAAGTAAATGTTGGTGAATAATACCTGAGACGAAGTTGAGGTTATTATTCACCGATATTCACTGAGCCTGAGATGGATAATTGTTTTAGTATAAATGCACAGGTGATTAAAAAAATTAAATCATATTAAACAAATAATTTATTTCAAACTTCAAAAGTAAAATAAATGCAAATGTAATAAAGGCGTGGCGCAAAGTTGTGTCACTTATCTACTGTCACACCCACGTACCCACCTCTAATTACTGACACCTGCCTTGAATTAAGGTGCAATCAATGCGCTCATATCAGGACGCTGAAGACTCATTCACTTTGCAAAGTATTGTGTTGTGAATCATCTTTACCGAGCCTTGTTATGGTGTAATCTTCCTGGTTTCCTGATTCCTGTTCCGTGTTTTTGACTGATATTGTCTAGCCCTGTTTCGCCTGTTTGTGCCTCGCCCGACCCTCGGCCTGCTCCTCGTTATGATTGCTGCCTACATTTAGGATTGTATGCCTGTTTGTTGCTTTTCCTATTTCTTTTGTAATAAACACTCTCTTCTGCACATACATCCATCTCCACTCCCATCAACCTGCATCCCAGTACACTTCGCCTCAGTGACAGAGTGCCTTGCCAGACTGACATCTACGCCGAGTCACATAAACTACTTTGTTTTGAAATCGATAAAATGAATCACAATTCCACCTTAGGTTTGAATAGTTTTAGACCAAACTTCACAGCATCTTTAGTGCTTTCAGGAACAGTATTTTCTTTCATCATTTATGATTCTTCCTCATTTACGATGACCAAGCGATTGGCAGCTATTTTGCTAAGTCGCTTGAGGTGATTATCGAGGAATAGTCCGAATTTCTCGACCAATCAGTGCATGTGATTTCCTATAATCACCTCCATATTTATACTATAATATGCTATTGTACTACATTAGCTACCAGTCAATTTCCAGGCATCCAGCACACTGGAGCTTTTCCTCACCTCGTGGGCTCACTAACTAATTACCTCCTGTATTCATTCTTCAAGGAATAATGAGTGTTAATTGCATATAATTCCCCAATTTTTTCTGCTAAACCTTTGGAAACTATATATATATATATATATATATATATATATATATATACACAAAGAGATTTTTCTAATAACTAATCACAGATCCAGGACGCCGTAGAAAGCTTTAGCACAAAGGCATTTTATGGGTCAATGAGGGGCTGGAGATTGTATTGGGGCAGAATATATGAGCCCCAACTAATGAGAACGGGCATTATGCTTTCACACTGGTGAACTGTTGGAGTAATAGAGGGTTATTACACTGGACACATCTCACATGGACACATTAGCCTTTCTGTCTTTCTTTCAAACTGCAGAGAAAATTAAAAAAAAAAAGATTAGATGTTAATTACATAAGTGCTTCCCATTTTTTTTCTTGCACACTCTCAATTATCTGCTGTCTTTACTCAGCCGACAATAATGTATTAAAGCATTTATTAGACGATCTAGCATTCTAACACTGAGGGTCCGGTGAACGATTCACACATTGTTCATGTATGAGTATATATATATATATATATATATATATATATATATATATATATATATATATATATATATATATTTTTTTTTTTTTTTTAATGAAAGGGCTTTCTCCCAAGTGAAATCAGTGCACTGTGCATTGTATGTGCCATTTTTTATTCCAGTCTGTTGTCGGCACATATTTCCTCTGCAGTCTAATAGATATAACGCGGGCAATGACAGTGATTGAGGGCTGGGCGAGAGACTCAACTCTGCTCATGATTCAAGGTCCATAAATATAAGAACAAGTCAATCCGAAATCCATAACTGAAATGAGGCTGAAATATAAAATCAATAACGCATTAAACAAAAGAAGGAAAACAGGCTGTAAGAAGGAGAACACCTGAGAAAGCACAGATGTGTACACTGTAAAACCCGATAAGGTCACTGAGCTCAAAAATTTTATTGAAACCGATTGCGTAAAAATTTTTGAGGTAAGTAACTTAAATTTTTTAAGGTAAGATTTCTTAAAAATTACACTATAGTTACACTTAATTATAATTTTTAAGAAATCTTACCTTAAAAATTTTAAGTTACTTACCTCAAAAATTTTTACGTAATCGGTTTCAATAAAATTTTTGAGCTCAGTGACCTTATCGGGTTTTACAGTGTAATACAGTATCAGTGCTAACACAGACACTGGGAAAGAACAGCACACACTTGATTTAAATTTATTTGAATACTAGTGCATCTCAAAAAATTAGAATATTGTGAAAAAGTTCAATATTTTCCATCAGTTATTTAAGAAAGTGAAAATGTTATATATTATAGACTCATTACACATAAACTAAAATGTTTCAAGCATTTTTCTATTTTAATTTTAATCAGTATGGTATACAGTACAAAAACATTAAAAAAACCCATCTCAAAATATTAGAATATTTCATTTCGAGTTTGAGTAAAACAGTATGAACACAGTGTATCTCTCGGTCTAGTTCAGTACACACAACCACAATCATGGGGAAGACTGCTGACTTGACTGTTGTCCAGAAGATGATCACTGATGCCCTCCACAAGGAGGGTAAGCCACAAAAGGTCATTGCTGAAAAGGGTGGCTGGAAAAGGTGCACAAGCAACAGGGATGGTCGCAGTCTTGAGAGGATTGTCAAGAAAAGTTGATTCAAGAACTTGGGAGAGCTTCACAAGGAGTGGACTGAGGCTGGTGTCAGTGTATCAAGACCCATCACGAACAGATATCTTCAAGAAAGGGGATACAACTTTCGCATTCCTAATATCAAGCTACTCCTGAGCCAGAGACAATGTCAGAAGTGTCTTATCTGGGCTAAGGAGAGAAAGAAATGGACTGTTGCTCAGTGGTCCAAAGTCCTCTTTTCAGATGAAAGTACATTTTGCATTTAATTTGGAAATCACGGTTCTAGAGTCCAGAGGAAGAGTGGAGAGGCACAGAATCCAAGGTATTTGAAGCCCAGTGTGAAGTTTCCACAGTCTGTGATGATTTGGGGTGCCATGTCATCTGCTGGTGTTGGTCCACTGTATTTTATCAAGTCCAAAGTCAACACAGCCATCTACCAGGAGATTTTAGAGCACTTCATGCTTCCATCTGCTGATGAGCTTTTTGGAGATGCTGATTTCCTTTTCCAGCAGGACTTAGCACCTACCCGCAGTGCCAAAACTACTACCAAATGGTTTGCTGACCATGATATTACTGTGTTTGATTGGCCAGCCAACTTGCCTGACTTCCTATTGTCAAGAGGAAGATGAGAAACACCCGCCCCAAAAATACAGATACGCTGAAGGCCACTATCAAAGCAACCTGGGCTTCAATAACACCTCAGCAGTGCCACAGACTGATCACCTCCATGCCACACCGCATTGATACAGTAATTCATGGTAAAGGAGCCCCAACCAAGTATTGAGTGTATAAATGAATATACTTTTCAGAAGTTGGACATTTCTGTATTGTAAATCCTTTTTTTGATTGATCTTAGGGAATATTCTAATAATTTGAGATACTGGATTTCTGATTTTCATGAGCTATAAGCCATAATCATCAAAATTAAAACAAAAAAGGCTTTAAATATTTCACTTTACATATAATGAATATAGAATATATTAAAGTTTACCTTTTTGAATTAAATTATGAAAAAAAGGAACTTTTTCATGGTATTCTAATTTTTTGAGATGCACTAGTAAAAGCAATTCCGTCTTTCTGTAGATGGAATGCTATTAATCGACTGAAGAAAGAATGGACAAAGGAACAAAAGGTGGCAAAATGAATACCATAAGAAAATATTTTTGCCTTGCGAAAATTAATACGCTATAGATTTGCCTCTTTTGTTGACCCGAGGTAGCTACAAGTTTAAAAACAAATAACCTAGACACTAAATATGTTTGTGTCTTATACACCAAGATGTACAAACATGCTATGCTGCTACAAAGACAACCCCAGGAGACAGGCTTCAGAGCGAGCAATGCTGATATTTTTATTTATTTAAAAAAAAACCTCACCACTCACAAAAATAAAGAAAAAGGCAGACAAGCAAAGTTATCATCAGGTTGAATTCTATAAGCATTGACTCCCTCTCTCCTGTCACGACAACACAAACACTGATAAACATGCTTCATTATTAAACCCAGCTGCATCCACTCACTCATCTCATCTCATTATCTGTAGCCGCTTTATCCTGTTCTACAGGGTCGCAGGCAAGCTGGAGCCTATCCCAGCTGACTACGGGCGAAAGGCGGGGTACACCCTGGACAAGTCGCCAGGTCATCACAGGGCTGACACATAGACAACCATTCACACTCACATTCACACCTACGCTCAATTTAGAGTCACCAGTTAACCTATCCTGCATGTCTTTGGACTGTGGGGGAAACCGGAGCACCCGGAGGAAACCCACGCGGACACGGGGAGAACATGAAAACTCCGCACAGAAAGGCCCTCGCCGGCCACGGGGCTTGAACCCGGACCTTCTTGCTGTGAGGCGACAGCGCTAACCACTACACCACCATGCCGCCCCTCCACTCACTCAATACCTGCTCATTCTCTGTGACTTCTCCCATTCACAGCTGTCGATTGATCAGACTTTTGATCCCACAAAAAGAAAATCAAATGCCCACAGAAAGGGACATGTAATCAAATTTCTGGCTTGAAGCAAATACACAAGATCAGAGTTGGAGGTAGATGCTGGCAGTGAGTCCTGAGATGCAGTGGAGGGTGTGTATATTTAAAGTCAGGGTAGGTAATTGAGTTTAGAAGCTATTTTGTGATATTTCTTGAAATTGTCTTTGTGTCATCCATGGTAGTCGCAGGTCTCTAAAAACCCATCCAAATCATTTCATTCAGTCCAAATGAAAGGATTAGATGGCCTACCTGCTTGTCTACTACGAGTTGGCCTAGTGGTTAGCGTGTCCGCCTCTTGATCAGGAGATCATGAGTTCTACTTGCAGTCGGGTCATACCAAAGACCATCATAAAAATGGTACCTACCGTCTGGCAAGGCACACTGCAATACAGATGTGAGTGAGGAGTAAAACTCACAGTTACCAGAGGACCCGCCCCCCAGTGTAAACCTAGCTGTTTAGGTGAGAGGCCGAGGGCTATGGAAACAAAGGGCCTGGTTAGTACTGGGATGGGAAACTGCCTGGGAAGACCAGGGCATGGCGTGGGAAAGACTTTAGACCTGCTTGTCTACCTGCATGCACTCTACCCATGTACTCATTGCATGTGACCTGCGTGTGACTTGTTGATACTTCCACATGGACACGTAGACATATTGCGAAAGCTAGTGAGCTAGTCGATAACTATAAATACGAACAATAACCATGTTTTATTTTTACACTGGTTATGTTTTACTTTGATTTGTATTTTATTGCAGACGGTATGAACCCAAGATATTTCATGTTTTGTTGGTCAACTTCATTTCATTTCTTAATATACATCCACTCCTGCGTTTCTGGCCTGCAACACATTCCAAAAAAAAGCTGTGACGGGGGAAATTTAGGGCTAGTGATGAAGTAAAGTAATTAAATAATGATGTGATTTGAAACAGGTGACCGTAATCATGGTTTGGTGCAAAATCAATATCCAGGAAAGGCCTAGTCTTTGAGGAGCAAAGATGGGCCGAGGATCTCCAGTTTGGTAACAAATGCATGAGAAAATTATTGAAATGTTTAAAATCAATGTTCCTCGAAGAAAGATATGAAGGGATTTGGATATTTCACCCTCAAAGGGGCATAATATCATTAAATGATTCAAGGAATCTGGAGGAATTTCAGTATGTAAAGGGCAAGGGCTCAAGCCTAATCCGAACCCCCGTGATCACCGATCCCTCAGACAGCACTGCATTAAGAACCGTCATTCATCTACAGCTGATATAACCACATGGGCTTGGGATTACTTTGGCAAACTTTTGTCAAGCACTACAGTACAGAGTTACATCCACAAACACCAGTTAAAACTTTACTATGCAAAAAGGAAGCCTTATGTTAACTGTGTCCAGAAGCACCATCAGCTTCTCTGGGCTCGGAAGCATCTGGGATGGACCATCACACAGTGGAAATGTGTGTTGTGGTCAGATGAATCAGTATTCCGGGTCTTTTTTGGAAGAAATGGGTGTCGTGTGCTCTGGACCAAAAATGTAAAGGACCATCCAGACTGTTACCAGGAACAAGTCCAAAAGCCAGGGTGTGTCAGTGCCCTTGGCAAAGGTAACTTACACTTCTGTAATGGAGCATTAATGCAGAAAAGTACACTGAGAGTTTGGAGCAACATATGCGA